>NC_058024.1:23819608-24097064 GCF_019176455.1 Solea senegalensis | reverse complement strand
GAGACGGATGGATGGATGCCGGAAAGCCGAGAAATCGAGCTTTGCGCCCATATACTTGTCATTACAGTAGAACCTCAGGACTTGTGCGGAACCACCGTCCAATCACAGACAAAGATTCACCGGCGCGTTGCACATTTGTGACGTCAGCTTCTCAGTGCCGTGATTCCTAAACGGTTGAATAGCTGCCAGATATCGAAAGGGAACGTTGCCGTGGGTAAAGCACACAGACGCGCTCATTTTTGACTAATTCTACAGCCAATAAAATCGAAATAAATCCAGACTATCACGATGATGAGAAGAGGTTTTAAATAGAACATGATGTCAATTTGGTATTGTGGGTTCCTATTTAGGAGAAAGTAAGAATTAATCTATTGCATCTCTGTGTGTCAGACTGTCAGGTAGACTGTGATCAGCAAGTCTGACCAGTCCTGGTGGTCAATGTCCACCTGCTACTGCATCATCAGACCACCTCCTAACTGCAGCCAGCCCTCAAGACCTTTGAATCCTCTTTTTTCTGCAGAACAAAGACCATGAGCCTGCGAGTTAATTAAGGACTTCATTAATGTTTATTTATTTGAATGTTAAATCAAACAAGAAGCTGAAAATAGATTGTGGATGCTATTGTGGATTATCATCAGTCACCCCATCCATTATCAACCAGTACTGCTGTCAACAATTAGCTGTTGAAATGGCCTCACTCACTAATTTTTCCACGATAGTAAATGTTTTGTACAGCCACCTGGAATCAAAACCTGATTTTCTGGTTGAAAGACAAGTCGCTGAATAATACGTTTTTGTTTCAGAAGGCATTGAGTAAGCATCTGTATGTACGTCATCTCTTTTTGGGGGGGTTTATTCTTTTTTTTGTGAAGCCCATTGTAAAAGTCCATTTCTGTCATTTATTATTAACAGGTTAGACGACCAAAAAACAACAACCGCTATAAAAACATGCCCAGCAGCTTGTGACGGCATACTGGTGTATACATGCCTGTCATCAGGATCATTTTCTGCTTAATCTCCAGGCACAACTGTATTAAGTTGTATTAGTATTTTGACACTACATCAAAAAGATCCACGGGAAAAATGAAGCACTGCACTGATCTACAAATTTGCAACTGATAATAAATCATTAGAACCAAAGGCAAACAATTTGAGATTTGACACCGATACAATAAAAGGTCTTAATATAATATATTACGTTGAATTAGTGCACATTTCCAATAATTCTGTATTTCCCATTCAAGGTAATGGACCATTTTGCCCCTTTATCGTCGCCTTTTAATAAACAAACACGAGTGAGGAAGGAAAGTACCAGCGTGTGGTCTTTTGCTTTCTCATTTCACTCTGTGTATTTTTCCACTACAGGTATTATTATAAATACTCATTGCCGAGGCCCTCCCACCACCTAGACAACAACTCCCATGAGCCCATGCTTCTCCCACTACTAACGATTATTTTTAAATTCTCGTATGTCTTGTTTTTGTCCAAAATGATTCCGTTTTAACGTTGTCTTTGTTTTATGGAGCAAAGATACGAAGACAATATTCACATTTAAGAAGCTGAAAACAATCAGAAATCTTGTTTTAATCATATGAATCGATCCAGTAATCGTTTCAGCTTTATCGAAAATGAGTTGTTGTTTTGGTTGCGAGACGCCGAGTGGCAGAAATTACATACTATATAGGTTTTTATCGATTATTTGGTGCAGATTAACTTCACGTTACGTGTAGGTATATATAAAATACCCTGACTCTGTACATCCTTACAGCATATTATCCAAAAACCACCGAGCAAAAATCACCATTCCCATGATCAATTTGCCCCCCAACCTCTTGTTATTAGCACCAACCATGGGTGACACGCTTCCTTTATAACGTCCATTTTGTACATCTTTACACACTGATCTGCAACATATAATATGAGGAGTTTCTACACGGTACACTGACCTTCAAACAGGGGGCAGAAGTGCCTCCAGCAGGTGATACATCCCTGAGATGTAAACTGTCCCATGGCCGTCTCCAGGAGGAACATGGGGATACCACAAGCGAGCAGAAACAAGACATATGGAACTAGAAATGCACCTGAGAGAAACATGACAAGTGTGACAAACCAAAACACTTCATCTGTGGCTACATCGCACACGATCAATCGACATTTTCTTTACTCATAAGTCAAAATTTTACAAGAAAAAAAAAAAACACACACACATAACGTGGGTATCTGATTTTCTCTAATTTTAAATGTTCCACATTTAGATTTCCCCACTGTTAGGTCTTCCAAATCCAGACCTTTGCACATGCTTGTAGACCATGTGATCAGTGAAGGGAGCAAAGGGTCAAATCATTGTCTATAACTGTCAAGAAAAAGAGGCCAAAAGGGGCCATATGAGGCCAAAGAGTGCGACACCTTCTTCTTCTTCTGCCCTCACCGGCCCCTGTCTCCAATTTTTACGTGTGTTCGTAAACATGAAAGTGTGAACACAGCATCAGCCACATTTTTGAAAGGAAAAACATATTTCATCCTTTTACATCTTTTGTAAATTCAGATACAGGAGTGTGGCCTTAAGATATGAAGGTGTTTTCTTTGTTCTTGTCAAATTATTCCCTGCAGTACATGAGGCTGTGTCCTCTTTAATAAATAAAAAAAAAAAGGCAGTTTGTCATGTGTGTGTGTGTGTATCAAGATTATCCCCCCCTCACATTTGCTGGCATTAACAATGAAAGTGCAGTTGTTTGACTTAATTTTTTTTTTGTTTTTTGTTTGCTTTCAGTCCACTTCCTGCTTACCTCCCCCATTTTTATAGCACAAATAGGGGAACCTCCAGAGGTTTCCCAGCCCAACCAGGGTTCCTGCCACAGCCAGTAGGAACTCCAACTTGCTCGCCCATTGGCCACGGTCCAGCAGTTGAGTCTTCTTCACCAACTTGCTATCTGGACTGGGAACATCAAGGCTGTTTCCTCCCACAAATTCCCTTGACATATTCAAAGACAGATAGAATAAGACAAGACAAAAAAAGAAGCATTAACTCTGAAATCCACCTCCTCACACACACACACACACTACATGGCTTTTGGTTTTATCTTTAACGTTGTGCCGCGCGCGCCAATTGTTTGTCTAATTGTTTGCTACAAGTGAATTTGGTCGTTGTGTTTGGTGAACTTGAGGTCGCACGAGATGACGAGGAGTGGAAAGTTTTCGTCGGTATGTGCCAATGAAAGAGAGAGAGAGAGAGAGAGAGAGAGAGAGAGAGAGAGAGAGCTGCGCACATTGGAGCGCAGCCAAAGTGATGCTTTTTCAGGGTAAAAACAAAAAGAAACCCGGGTACTTACCCCTCCATGACGAAGCCCCACTCCCACGAGAGTTGGTCACAGCGACAGCAAAAGTGATGAGTATTCCTCTCAGCCCGGGTTTTCACGGCAACAAAAGCCTGTTTCCTCTCGGCTCCTCTGCGCTCTGATCACTGCCGGATTGGTCCGCGCACCATGCTGCCTGCCTCACTTGAAAAAAAGAAAAAGAAGAAGAAGAAGAAAAAAAAAAAGAAAAAATTTCCAAGGTATCGCCAGCCACTTCCCTGCTGTATTTTTCCACGGAGCCAGGAATGGCTTAAGTCTGTAGATTAGCACAGTTGCTAACAACTAAACCAAATCAGCTGAGCAGCCTGTGCTGAGTCTGTGGGTGGAGACAGACTTCAGTCATCTGCAGCCAATTGGGAATTTGTTGCCTTCACTTCTTGGACCATTATACATCCTGGAAAAAATTAGAGGCAGTCATGTTGTTAGACTAACTAAGCTACAGTTCTGTTCTTTTTCTTTCTTACATTTTTTTTTTTAAAACTAAACCGTTTTTAATATTAAAGGTAGTGTGCAAGCTTTTTATTTTTTTTTAGTTCAGGGGCTGGACCAATACAAGTAATAACCTATAAACAACTCCGTTTAATTACATTTACTTTTTTCATAAAAGCAGGAGTGGTTAGTTCTCTTGCCTTTGCAGCAATTTGACCCAGGTCTGAGCCCCGGTTAGAACAAGGGCCTTCCTGCATGGAGTTTGCATGTTCTCCCCGTGTGTGCGTGGGTTTTCTGCGGGTTCTCCGGCTTCCTCCCACAGTCCAAAAACATGCAATATGGGGATTAGGTCAATCGGACACTCAGCCCTTTTCTTGAGGGCTGATGCAGAGCGATCCGCGACCAGAGTGAACATCGGTGCTGCTGCGTTTGAACGGTGGCCGTGACTCAAAGCCCCAGAAAGGGCTGCAGAGTGATGACATGGTGGCTCTGTTTCAACTGGACAGGCAGGTTAACTGGGAACTTTTGAGAGTATTTGCTGTTTTTCATCATCACGTTGTCAGTTAAACAAGTATCCAAAAAAAAAACATAGCCTCACCAAAAAGTACCAAACGTTACCGATGCTGCGCGGCGCTCGTGAATCCGCGTTCGCAGCGCGTTCCTGTGCTCCGGAGGCGTGGCTTCGGAAGGAAGTCTGCACCAACTGTTTGTCCAGGCGCTCCAACCCTGCCTTTAAATTTTAACGATTGTGTCACCAATAAAAGTTTCTTATCTTATCTCGAAGTCGTAAACAACCACAGAAGTCCTTGCATTTATGGAATGTGCCAGTCAAATTTAATACTTAATAATATGTTGACACTGTGTTAAATAAGTATTTATAGTGAGAAACTAAATGAAAGTGTCCCGTATCGACACATTAACACTGACTGCCGCTGCCGTACATGCTGGTTTAGGCCTCAACTGGGAACCACACAGTTATATAACAACATGTCTGGGTAGAAATAGCCGGCGCCAATGTCATGGGGCACAAAGATAAAAAAACATTTTAATAATCTGATATTTGTGTCTCTAATCTGCACGCCACGCCTTTGCATCACCATGTGGACTAAAGGGTCATTAATCCAGACTCACCTCCCACATACACACTGCACTGGAACCCACACAGAGGTTTTCAGTGAGTTGTGTGCATAAGAGCATTTCACCTGTGTGTGTCCGAGTGTTTCAGGTAAAGTACAGAATTTCTTTTTCAGTTCAACAACAAACTGTAATGTTTGTAGGATGTTTAATATGTGTAAACATGTCAGCACTCTTGTCTTTGCAGCAAGAAGATCCGCTGTTCGTGACCCCGGTCCATCCTGCCTGGAGTTTGCATGTTCTCCCTGTGTGTGTGTGTGTGTGTAGGTTTTCCCCCCTGAACACATGCAGATTTGGGGATTAGGTAAATTGATTGTAGGTATGAGTGTGAGAGTGGATGTTTGTTTGTCTCTGTATATGTGGTCTTGTGGTGGACTGACGACCTGTCCAGGGTTTGACCCCGCCTTTCGCCCTGTGTCAGCTGGGATTGGCACCAGCGGCCCTCATGTGGAGAATAAAGCAGTAGGAGAGGAGATGGATGGAAGTTAGTCTGTCTAAACATTGAATTTCTTGAAGTTGGACTAACACGCCCAGATAATGTGACTGTGAGTTAAATAAATATTGCATACCTCAGCTTTGACACATCACAAAAGAATAAGAAAAACAACCTGGTACTCTATGTTTATTGGACTGACAAGAAGCTCAATGTACTGAATATTTTCAAGATGTAGGAAGGCACAGAATGCTGCCTGCTCAACTGGAAACTGCCAAAGGCTACCAAGTGGAAAGGGGGAATGTTGCCACCTAGTGTAACGGAGGTGGGCACATTCAATAAAATGTCTCCCCCACTGGTGCTTGAAGACTGAGACAAGGACAGTAGTCCAGTTTAACGGCGTAGTTGGGTTAAAAGTGTGCCACGGAGATGTACGCTGACTGTCTCACGCTCAGAGGAAGAAGAGGATGAGAGGAGCAGGTACACAGATGTCACTCTGCACACACACATCCACGTGTGGAGGGGAAGTTCTCGCAGGCCTCCGCACAAGATCGGACCACCACTGACCAGCAGGGACAACCAGAGAGAGGCAACCAGAGTTTAGGCCTACTGTGGCCTTGTAGGGTAAGGTCGTGTCATTTAATTCATGCCGCGTAATGGATTTCAAATGCTGAAGTCACAAAATAATACATTTTAACTGACTGATGGAGGCAGCTTAGAGGTTGAGCAGTAGCAACAACTCTTGTCTCTTGATGTAACTCTTGATGTAAAAGCATGTGTCTCTGGACTTTGGTGTGGGTTAAAAAAGGTTTACAAAATGATAGAAACTTTACTTTCCAAGCAGCAGACATATTCTTAAAATACAGAAGACTTCAGCAGATGTAGATGTTATGAGTTTGTTAAAAGACGTAAATATGATTTCCCCTTGAGTTTTCAGTGCAAGAGAGCGTCCGTGTCGGGCTGACCATGTGTCAGTATACTTCACTCAATCACAGCTCAACTATTATTTTAACGGACGTGACAATTTGTGCATTTCCAACAGAACACGCTCTGATGTGCAGCGGAGCCACAGACTCACTGATTAAGTTACTGCCGTGACAAACAGACAAACAGTTCCTGTTTCATCATGTGACGCTGTTCTCCACTCAAGTTTTGTAGACTGGACCTTTAAATTTCTTTTGTTTATTTTTTACAGTTTAATTACAATCATTAACAAGCATGATTGACATTTTTTTGCAGTGAGCTTTCAATGTCTTGCTTGAGTGTGTCTTACATGTTGACCAGCCGCATATAGAAATGCTGAAACTACGTTAATGGCAAGATGAGATGATTCTTCTCAAAATGTGAAAACATGAAAGCCCCAGCTCAGCCAGTGCAATACAAAATGGTTGCCATTCTCTTGTGAAATGACTATGTGAAAATAAAACATGCTGGATTGACTCTGGATGTCCACACTGGCACCAAGCAACTTTTTCCGGCAGAGGACAATGCCCCAATCTCAGTCGACGTAGCACAACCTCGGCCCCTTTTCTTTAACTTCATTAAAAGCCACTTCTTTCTAAGAGAAGGCTGCTCCCTTCCTCCTGCCACTGTCTCACCTCCTCGTCTTTCCATACACTATCACATTCATGTTTTCCTCGATCCCTGGCATCTTTAGCCAATTCCTCAACAGACACTGAGTGTCTATGGACAGCAAATGTAAAATCACCCATAAGCGCAGCCCAGAGTTGCAGGTCTGAGCTCCTTAACTCACTGCCTTACCCACAGAATTGCCAGTAGCTCTGGGGTCGAGGGGACTGACATGTGATCTGACATGCAAACCCTGTGTCTGATGTCTGATCTGCAACAAAGATTTGCAACGAACACGCTAAAGCCAGCTCCTCCAGATACAGGATCCCTAGACCACACATGTGAAAACGTAGCGTCTATACTTTTGAATTTCCATCTTCAAGCGAAGATAAGTCCACTTTCAGCCGAGGAAGAGACCAGAATGGGACTGAGACCAGACAGATCCAATTAAACGACTCCACTACAGCCCAGTGCTTAGTGCAAGCCGCAATATGTGAAGAAGGAAATTAAAACATTCTCCTATCATCATCCCCCTATGGAAGAAAAGCTGCAGGAAAGTTAACGTCTGACAAATGCATGCGAGGAACTTTGAGAAGAGGGTGAGACAGGAGGGGCACAGGAGGAAGAACTTGTGATGAAGAGGATGAGACCAAGGAGAGAGAACTTTGAATTTTTATTATTATTATTGTTATTATTAGAAGAATATATGTACTGGGCGATAAGGACCAATCAATAGTGGTAGATGGCAATGTAATAATAAAGAAAACCTTAATAGACTTAAGTGGGCATATGGAAAACACATGGAGAACATGAAGTGTAGGCACAATCTGCTGACTCAGTGACCATAAATCTGTCGGAATGAACAAAAGCAGCAGCACTGAGTGAAGCTCTCATTGTAACGTCTGTGAAACTGGCTGCATCAGGGCCTGTCATACAAAAAAAAAAAAAACACCTTCAGATTTCATATGAAAGAACCCTTTCATAACGCTGCCGAGGGAGAAATATCATGGGATGATCCGCTCGCCTCACACCCGTGAGCGAGCGGACGCAGAAACGCAGGTTCATACCACATTAGTCCCGGATGAATTCATTTTAAGTACATCGTGTCTCGTTGTGCTCCATTTAATTTGATTGTTCGCGACGTTACAAAGGAAAGTCACTCACACGCTGCTGTCGTCTGTACAACGACAATACAGACATTCATTCATTCATTCATGCGGTCGCTGTGGCCCTTTACTTTCTCTCTGCTCTGCTGTGCTCAGCTGACCTCCTCCTGCAGGAGGTCAGCAGAGAGTTAGCTGGTGGTGACACCTGCAACACGGCTCACCTTAATAACAACACCACCACTATAAAACATCTCCACTTGTGTGGGCGTAATAATCTCACACACTTCCACTGCAGAGTGGGGATGAATCACAAGGCGCAATAACGGTGCCATAATCTGTCAAGATACGGCCGTTACATCCGCCTGGCGTGTCTTGTGTTTCAGATGTCACACAAAACATTGTTCGGCATCTCAAGGTCTGTTTTCAGTTTGAATGTGCTGCCATGCCACAACTTCCTGTTGCCGCCATGCAGGCTACAGCTACACCAACTGCTGTTTGTTACACAATGAAACAATGAAAGAGTGTTTGTAGTTAAAACTCCGCCGCGAAACTGGAAGTTCGAGGTGATCGGATTTCACACGGTCCGGCTTCTCGTGTGACAACCTGTAACATGAGTTTCACGGTGCCGTGCGCAGGCATTGTCCGTTTGCCCGTTTTCTCTTGCAGCCCCAATGAATTATTCAGCGGCAACAGTTGTTTTTTTTTTTTGTTTTTTTTAAAAAAAAGAAGAAAAAAACCTCCAGACTTCACAGGACGGACGCCAAAGTACAGTAGAAACAATAAAAGCTCTGCTTTATTTGTGAGGCTCCTCTTTTCCATACAGTAAATTCAATAACCATAAAACAAGACAGACAAATGTAAACAAGACAAGACAGCAGCTATTTAAGGCATATGTACACTTTGCTGTAAATCTCTAGAGCTAACAGGGACCATGCTCTCTGTACAATGAAATTAATAAATAAATAAAAAAAAAAGATTGTTTACACACAGGCAAACACTAAGCACATGCTCAAAGGAAGTTAATACTCAGCTGCAAAAACAAGAAGAAGAAAAAAAGAAAGAAAAATCACAATTTAATGTTTTGGCATAAGCACAAACAAATGTGGAACTGTGTGCACTTGAATAATCAGTTGTTTGACCTGAGGGCATCCTCGTCGAGAAAGGCTAAATTTAAATGTTCACACAGTTGTGATATTGTGTTCCCTCAGGCATCAGACATTCCTCACAGGAACCACTTTTCTCAGCTGTTGGTGGGAGGATGGATGAAAGGCTTTTGACTATTGAATTACACATTTCCTGTCCTCTAAAATGTTGTTGTTTTATTAAGAAAATAGAGTCACCAGAGCAAAAGGAAAACAACAACTTCAACAACAACAACAACAACCACAACAACAAAGAACAGAAGTATTTCACCACCAGGAATGATCAGGCTTCATCATCAACGGGCCGAAAACGGTTTCAGCCTCCGTCTGAGCCGACTCGTTTCTTTCTCTCTTAAAAAAATGATTTGTTTTGTTTTATATGACCTTGTACAGAGTGTTTAGGAGCCCCATTCAGGTATATTTTACAAAAATATTCTAGGAGTATCCTTAAAAACATCTCGTCGTCGTTAAAAATCGTACTTGTTATATGAACTGAAGAGGCACATGATCCTGGAGGAGGTTTGCTCAAATGCATTTATTGGTTCTTTGAGACATTAAATGTTTGACTTAAAGGAGGAAAAAAAAAAGACACTGTTTAGTGCACAATAAGATATTTTCATAGCTTCATTTTAATATTAGAATTACATTTACTTTTACATTTTGCACAAATCCACACTCTATAATTGGTAAAATCCAGGGTAAAATTCACCAAGTGGTCAGGCTCACTTTGTTTTGGAGATCTTTCTGTGTGTGTGTGTGTGTGTGGTATGAGTTAAGAATGAACGATGAGCCAAAACGTTCCCGTTTCTGTCGAACAAGTCCAACAAAATGAAGCAAATCAGCTTTCATATTCACCTCAGTGGCGTGGCACGATAAGAACCCTCGCTGTGTGTGGACACAGAAAACATACAAACGAATGGAACTTTCTCAAACTGAGACGAAAACATCATCAAAAGATAATCTGGCACGGTTCAACCTTCGGCTGTGCGTTCGTATCACAAATAAGAGTCTCCGACAGCAGTGAGTTCCTCGAGTCACACTCGATAAGGTCAGAGTACCTGCAGTTCCAACGTAGTCCCAGGGGTTTTTGTCTTTTTTCATGCTCAAGCATGTTTGGCACTCGTTTGATTCAGAAATTGATATAATAGTCACAAAGTTAGACCGCTTTCGCCGACCGTGTATGTAAACGCACAACTCTTGTCACGTACAAATGTACAGCTCAGCAGACCTGTACACGCATGTCACCTCCATGGCGGCATTTACACTTTCGTACCAGACAAAAAGAAGAAGAAGAAAAAAAAGAGAAGGGAAAATAAAGAATAAGAAGAATAAGAAGAATACACATAAATAAGAGATATTACAGATTTCTGATACTTTTTCTTTTTTTAAACAGAGATCTATCTTGTAGCACGGAGAGAGAGAGAGAGGAAGTCAAGGCTTACGACATGGGAGATAAAACTGTTGGCGATAAAAAGCCACTGATGAAGATGATATCGTTTTGTCCTTAGCTTATTACTGAAATATGACATAATGTGTATTTTCTTCTTTTTTTAAATCATGTGCACTTAGCTATACAATGGATAAGTACACAAACAACAAAAGGGAGGTTTATTTCCACATTCTTCAGCGTGATGAGAGGAAACGGCAGCTGATGAGATCAGCCATCGCCGCAGCACGGCCACATGGCAGCGTAATGACAAACACACTGTTTTTTACTCAACTTAACATCCCACGCTTTTTTTTTTTTGAATAACATCTTCTCAACCACTTCCGAGCAGATTGTTCCTTCTCGTGTCATCACAACAGATGATTCACTGCAAGTCGGGAACAGTTCCAGGGAAGTTGGGAGGGACGATGGATGCCACTCGTGTCGAAAGAACGAAAGACTGTAAACAAAACAGGAGGAAGCCACCTGGCTGGGCATGATTTGAATATACAAATTCCCCTGACCCACACCCGAGCGGTGACTCCTTGGAGCCCTGCCTGGTTGCCTGGCAACCATTCTCCAGCAGTTTTTTTTTTCTTTTTCTATGTACCAAACAAATGGCATATAAAGGTGTTCACTACAGTGAGGGTACACAGAGAGTGAGCTAAGCTAAGTGGCTTCTGACTGACTCAAATAAACATATTTCCTCAACTATTTTCACTTTCATTTTGATGGTGAATCCTTTCTTTCTTTCTTTCTTTTTTGTCTTCCACCATCACACACAGCAGCAAGAATGTTTTCCAGCTCGAGCATAAAAGGCACAGTGAGACATTTCCTCACATGGGCTTTAGGGACAGGTGGTCACGTGTGTACAGCAAACACAAGAACAAACCCTTTTATTAAACAAGCCATTCAATGACTCCAGTTTGGGGAAGTTGGCGACAGGAGCTTGTTATCTGAATTTGTGGCTTCTCGCCCTGTAGATTACACCGGCGGCCACTTTTAACTGTTTTACAGTCACCTACAGTGTAAATCACACCTCCAGATAAACATTTAGGTTTATGGCGGTGGGAGACACACTTCTTTTGTCCTCAAGCGCACCGAGGTCAAATGAGGGGCATTAATGACGACGGGTCTGAAAAACAGCCATTTAATCATATCTATTTACTTTGATTGCTAATCTGTAAACACGGCGAGTATGTCGTAACAATGCTGTAATCACTGTTACATGGTTTGGCGTGGTGAAGTAACTGCGTCATAAAATAAATATACAATTGACTTCTTTTTTTCTTTTTAAATGACACATGTAAAAAAATACTCTGAGGAATGAGACGAACCACCTGTTGATTCCTGTATAAAACATCACGACTGGTTCGAGCGTTTTAATACAATAAAATTTAATGTAAGTCCCGGGGGGAACAGGTTACTTACTGTATGGCACTGTTAATGTGAGATGAAGCAAAAACAAAACAAAAAGTGTCGAACAATCAAAACAGGCATCTTTTTTTTCCTTATTTTCTTTTTGAAACTTCCATAGCTAAAAAAAAAACACACTATCAAGCTTGAGAAGAAAACATTGTACCTGAAATAATAATAATAATAATAATAAGACTGCTGATTCACAGAAGAACAGGCGGTTAAAACACGTTAAGCCCATAGCTCTATAGACTACTATTTAAAATTCACACTTTTACACATTGGTCTGATTTAGATCAACAAAACAATAAATCAACGCTTATTGCAAAAATGTAAACAACCCTCTGATGTATGATAACAAATACCTTTGCAAGTACAGTCAACATGTCAGTACAGGAACAAGCTAAGACAAGGCCTTTTTTCGACCTTGTTTTTTTTTTTAAACCTCACACCAAAGTATGGAAATCAAGCAAAAATACAAAGCACCAACTTCTGATTTTAGGTTATTTAACGACTTCTGCGTTCGGGCAAAACTGTTTCTCCCTTTTTCCAGTTACTACTACGACTATCTCATCAGTATCACTGGGACCATTCATTAGTGTTTGTTTCATCTTTATTTACATTAATTTAAAAATAAATATTTGCCAACTGTAGCGTTTCACTACAGCGTATTTGCTGGCTTCTGTGTTTTATATAACAGGAAATTAAAAGGTGGCAGACGACACGAGCTGTTCAAGCAAGAATAACAACAGACAAGAACTATAAAAGACAATTTCAAAACAATCACGAGTTTCACTTCCCGTTTCTCTCGTTTTAGGGGTGAGCAAAAGAGAAGTGAAGTTAAGTGAATTCATGTTTTGTCTTGATCCTCTCGTAAGTGCAGATATCAGTCTCGGTTACACAACGTGATACTGGGCACTGTATTTATTATTTTTAATATGACAGCTAAAGGGTTACGCAAGACTACGAGAGACTTCTGTCTGTTGTCTTAGTTCTGTTAGAATTAAATTGTAATCTTTGCACAGAAGCCAAAAACAGTCCTTATCAGATGTTGAGCATTTGTATTTTTGCCTCTCATTCTTCTGCCAAAAGCTCCGTTAAACAAACAAACAAACAAACAAACAAACATCTGAGGGCCTATACACACACACATGTATAAATCTAGAACATTTAGGCCTTTGTCTGTCAACTTGATATGCCCTCTCAACAACAACAAAAAAAAAAGGGTGATGGCATCATCGGGCCTGTGCTTCTTCCAGACAGCCATGAAAACAATCTCAGTGAAATGTAACTTTGGCCAAGTGAAACATTCTCAGAAAATGGCACATTACATTTCTACTGTGTGCAGGGAAGGGCAAAAAAAAACCCACAACGATGCTACTTCTATCAACAACGTGGTAAAAGATCTTGACATGGCGTCACTTTGACCAGTACCTGTACAAGAACCTACACGGGGCTACTGTTTTTACTGTATTTACACGTAGCAGCTTAAAAATCACCCTAAAACTGTGATTATCACACTACAACATGACCGTTAATCCCTTAATCTCTCGCTCTGAAATGGCGGTCGATGCAGATGAGGTGGAATGTGTGGTTTTTATTAAGTTTAATTTCTATCAGGTATTTGTATCCCCGCCCCCACACCACTGTGTCCTTATGTCTCCTCTGCTCTTATAAATCCTAATGGCACATGATTTTTTGTTTTAAGTCACCGTACAGTTTGCGATTAAGTTTTTTTTGGCACATAAAATATAAATACAGTCTCTTTCTCTCTTTTCTTTTAAAAAATAGAATCACACACAGTTATAACAGTGACACACCAGTTTCCTCCAGTGATAATTTGAGGTGAAACTTTGGTCTCCATATTAGCCTATCAACTGGATTACAAAACGCTGGTCATCACATGGAAAAACTGAATCATTACAGTTACAAAAAAAAAAGAATAAATAAATATCGGCATAAATAAATAAATATATGACTCGAAAAAAGGTTGATAAATAACCTCACAGAAATCTTCAATGCATAACTTTTGCATCATACTTGATTACATTTTTCAAAATAGACCACTCACACCTGATCACAGACAAATTACAGATTCAGGAACATTTAAACGAGAGGTTATAGCTTCGCGCCACTATCCAAGGTTTACCATGGAAACCTCGAAATGAAACCCCAACTACAATGTGGACTAAAAGATGCCGTGAAGGATTCTGGCCTGCTCTCACAAGTGGCTCCAGCCACAGACAGAGACAGAGAGAGAGAGAGAGTAGTGACAGAGCGCGTCCTTGTGGCCGAGGGTCGAAAGTGCAATGTGACGAGCGGTAAAAATGCTGTGGACCTTCAGAAAAAAGGTCCGCGGTGATCTGCAGGAGATGTGTGATCGTGACAATGATATGCTACTTTTTTGTTTTTCCCCCGTTTGCTGCGTGTGGACTGAAGTGAGCCTAAGCTTGTTTAATCCATGTGTGCTACTTCTACCGTAGTTTATAGCTTTAAAGGTCCAGTGTGTGCGACGTGTAGGAAGGAAATTTGTCTGGTTTCAATTAAGCCTTTTCATATGTGCGTGAGAGTCTTATCATATGGCACCGATGTCTCTACAGCAGCCTGCACGGACAAAACCAGCTAGAGCGTGCATTTCTTATTTTTGAAGCAGAAGCCGACTACTGGAACGCACAGGCCACCGTAGTTTCCTGATGTGCTTGGGGGAAACGGAGGGAGTCACAATCTGCAGTCTCACGTCACTAAATTCTTACACACTGGACCTTTAAGGCTAATTCTCCAAATATCCTCTACCTTCTTTTCTTCCTTTCTTTTTTTTTTTTTTTTATTCAATTACGATCTCAAACTCGATTTGGACAACACAACTCTTAAATATGATAAAATACAATTCCATAGGATTGTGTGCAAAATGCTCTACAGGCATAATAGTAACAAAGAAACGGCCTCCTCTACACAGACTCAGGTGCTTGTGGTGAGGTATGAATACCGGCCGGGGACTTGGCTGAATCATTAACCTTCCCGAAATTGCCAACTGCTCTAAGCCTTCTGGAATGTGGGTCACATTTCTGACTCTTACAGTGTAAAAACAAACAAAACCCAAATGCCACTGACTGAACTTGTGACTAAAGATGGTCTTAAAGGATTCAAAAATTGCTAATACATTATGGCAATGAATACTTCAACTGAAAACAGAGGCCACTGCTCCAAGTCGTAGCTAAGCATAAAATCACACATTTAAAACGTGTGATTTTATGCTTACGTATAGATATCCATAAATCCAGCGAACAGCATTTGCAGTTAAAAAACTGCAAATTTTCTTTAGAGAGCTTTCGCCCCGCGTACCGAAATAAATAAAGAGAACAAAACGGCGGCAACTTCACCTCAAGAGACTGCGCGTTTACTTTTATACGCACAGATAGGTTTCAGTAAGTTTCTAATTAGGTACCTGTATTGTATTAGTCAGCCCGACAGTTGAATGGATGGATGACAGTGAAGGGTCCAGTGTGCTAAGATGAGGATAAGCCTTCATCTGTCTTCGTCGTTCCTCTTCAGTTTGGAACACCGTTTACAGAGGCAGGTCTGTGCTGTTGTGGCGAGTCTTTCTGGAAGTCCCATCATCCCTGGGCAGAGCTTTCTGCAGGTTGGACATGGCAGCGGTCTTCTTTAGGTCAATGACCGCGTAGCATTCACTGCGCCGCGGTGCCTGTGCGCCACATTTTTTGGGTGGCAGGCGCTGGTGCTGTGGCTGGGACTGGGCACCTCCGCTACCGAGGCCTTGGCAGGGAGGTTCTCCCTCGAGGTCCACCTGGATGTAATTCAGCTGCAGTGATGGAGGCATGTGGCTGTGCTCACATCCTCCGACCCCTGACCTCGATCGTTTGCCAAAATCAAAGCTAAATATCCCTCCCCCTCTGTCTGGTTGACACGGCCGTGGGTGCGGGGGGCAGTTGTGAGGGAGCCGGGGCTGGACCTGCTCTGTGTTGACATAGTTTTGCAGGGCATCTCTGTGGATGCCCCGACTATCCTGGTGGTACCCGTTGGGCGTCCCAGGGCCCTCTGAGAACTCATATTCGTCAAAGTCTTCCTCCTCTTCTTCATATTCCTCCTCATCCTGCTCATCATCCTCATCCTCCTGCTCATCGTCACGCTGCAGAGCTCTGTACTCCCACACTGGCGGCAGGGAGGGCAGGTTCTCATAGTTCAGCAGAGCTGTCCGACGGTGACTTCCGCCCATGCCCCTCTCGCAGGCGTAGCCCTGCGGGGGCAGAGACGCCGGGCCGTGAGGGTGTGGGTGCAGCAGGGAGTGGGGGTGACTGTCCCCCGTGCTGCTACTGCTGCTTGAACCCACAGACTGTGACACGCTGCTGGGACTCAGCCGCTGCTTGCGGCCGCTCCTCAGGCCGTTGATGTTCTCGTAGGTGAGCTCGCCGCTCTGACAGCCGTCTGGATGCTTGTGACCCGGGTGGCGGTGTGCTGCGTGGTGAAGGAAATGGTGATAGGAATGAGAGTTGCACAGGTGCATGGAGGGCTCGTCTCCGTCTGTCTCTGAGCCTGTGGCACCCTCTACTGGCTGAAGGTTGTGTGGATTGTGCCCGTGCCTCTCCCGCTCTCTCTCCCTCTCACGCTCTCTCTCCAGCAGATGGCGCTGTGCTGGAGTGGGGCCCAGCCTGAATTTGACCTCCTGTGAGGACGGTTGCAAGAACACCTGAGCATCTTTATGCTCCTCCAGTGGACAACACCGCAGATTGCCAATCTGCGGGTTGCCTTGGCCGCCGACTGGCATGACTCCCCGTGTTGTTTCAGTAAAAGTGCTGGGCCGCACCTCTGGTAGGGAGTGCATACAGTGACGCATAGACAGATCCCCCTCCATGCTAACAGTATTCACATAAGTGTGGGTCTGTGAGGGGAAAATAAACACAGGCTGTGTCAGACTGCGAACTAGCACAGACACCGGGAGCTGTAAAGGGCTTGGTCAGGTCTTACCTGGTCTTCCAAACCCATGAGGCTATGCCCATGATCATCAGCAAGAGAGGGTTGAGAGGAATCGCCTCTAATAGGATAACCTGGGTATCCATTGGGAAAAGCCTGAACAGGAAATCCTGGAGCTGCAAACACAATTGTCACAGTGTAAAGACACAGACAGAGAACTGTGTGGTGCAACAGTTTTTGTATGGTGGAGACTCTAGGGCTGCAACCAATCGATTATTTACTTGATTAATCGACTAATGGTTTGGTCTAGAGCTGAACCGATGAATCGATTATTAATCGATTACTAAATTAATCGACAAGTATTTTGATAATCGATGAATCGGTTTGAAGCTTTTTTTCATGATTAAAACAAGATTTACGATTGTTTCTTCTTCTTAAAAGTGAATATTGTCTTCAATTCTTTGCTCTGGATAACAAAGAAATCATTAAAAGTGAATCATTTTGGTTTGTGGACAAAACAAGGCATTTGAGAACATCATCATTTCCAGGTTTGATGAATATCGATCAACATTTTTTAAGGTTTTCTGATATTTTATGGATCAAACGATTAATCAAGAAAGTAATCGACAGATTAATCGATTATGAAAAGAATCGTTAGTTGCAGCTCTAGTTTGGTCTATAAAATGTTGATTGTGTTTCCACGATGGTGATGATGCTTTTAAAAGTCTTGTTTTGTCCACAAACCAACATGATTCAGTTTTAATGACTTTCTTTGTTATACGGAGCAAAGACACCAGGAAAATATTCACAATTAAGAAGCTGAAAAATCAGAGACCCCCAAAAAACACAGAGTAATCAATTATTAAAATAGTTGGCAATTCATTCAGTAATCGACTAATCGATTAATCAATGCCAAAGAGCAAACATGCCAAACCCAGATAAAAATGATTTACTATTTACTGAATAGTGTCAACAAGCTGATCCATGTGGAAGTTTTTAGATTAAATATAATTCAAATGGTTTTGTTTAGAACAGCAGCCAAAGTGATCATCCACGATGATCCAAGTGCTGCCTATCAATTCTGACATGAGCCAGCAACCAAACATAGCTGACCCTTATTTACTACACACTGGTGAATAAAGGGAGGTAAACTGAGTTATATGGTTGAATGTAGTGCTACATGGGGCAAAAATGGATTAAAAGCGTCAGAGTGGAGGTGTCACTTGTTTAATTGAATTTGAACAACATCTTTTACGGTCATAAGAACTGAGACTTTTGAAGAAAACATTTGTCACCTAACCTTTACCATCTGTGAGGTAGAGGTCTGCAGCTGTGGGCTGATGTGCTATTTGTGTGTGTGTGTGTGTGTGTGTGTGTGACTCACTGTTGGGAGTCTGCGGCGTGCGAGCCATGTCCATCTCTGGCGTGTGACCAGTGCGACTCATCATCATCGACTCTTCCACCACGTTGATGCTGTTACACTGCATCAGTTCCTGGAGCAAGTTGAAGATCTCCTCCGCCCGGGAACACTTGAAGGCAAAGATTCCTAATGTAGGGAACAAAATAACAACATTGTTATTATTATTATTATTATTATTGTTATTATTATGGCTTTACAAATTCATAATTTGTTCTTCTGCTCCAAAAATTCCCACCTTTAGCTAAATAGTCTATATCTTTATCGGGGAAGGTGTTACTGGTCATGTTACAAGTTCACACAAGAATCCTCTTGTCACATCTAACATAATAACTGAATATGCATGAAGATCAATAACGTGAAAAACTTAAACCAGGATCAGACTTGATTTAATCTTCAACTTTTGCCATGACCTCTTGAACGGTGAACCACAACCAGTCATTGTCAACAACTGAAATTCCTATAAATTTCGTGTGAAGACATTGCCTTATTTCTCTTCATTCTTTTTTATCTTACAACAGCGACACTTGGTCCGAGGCTTGAAACTGCAATGCTAATTCCACACTTTTTAGACCCACTCGTAGGGGGACGGGACCTCATTCCCAGAATGTAAACAGTGGCAGCCATCTTTGCTAACAGCTACGCTAACAGGACCGAGTGTCACTGGTGGGCACCTGACAAAGAAAAGAATGGAAAAATGAGGTTGGGAAGCACACTTTTTCTAAAATGCTAGCCCTATTCTAGTAAAACAAAGGTAAAAGCAAATCGCTGAAGTATTCCTTCAACTTCTAACTATTCTAATCTGACATGTCAAATTGTCTCCAATGAAAAGCACCAAACAAAAAAAGCTAAAATAAACCAAAGAAACAATAAATTATAGAAAGTAAGAGCACACCAACAAAATGTTTACTAACCCTGCCCCGTCTGACAGCGGCGACCGCTCTCAAACGAGAACAGGTTGGAGTCGTAGCCATAGCGTCGCAGGCAGAGATATGGCCACCGGATGGCGTCTCTCTTGCGTGTGTGAAGGATGAGCTCAGTCTGTGTGAGCTCCATGATGCCAGAGCCCAGTTCGTTGCCCTCATCATCCACATTGGTGACCTAGGACACAAAAAATGAAGCGTAAGCGTGAAGACGAGTAGACGAAGAGGCGGATTCTTGGAAAATACACTCAAATAGTGTGGTTGACTGCAGTCTAATGGGGGTTGAAACAGACAGTACACTCACTCACAATCACAGCACAGAACAGATCTTCAGAAATGAAGGATTAATTTAGGGATTATGAACCTTAAATTTGGTGAGATGGTTGTCTCGGATGGGGTCTCTGTACAGACAGCTCCAACAGCTCCCCATAGCTTCAGCAGGCCAGCTGAAACCTGTCACAGAGGAAGCAAACCTCTTCATCACCTACTGCCCCCTCAACAATGTCAACAACCTTTTTAAGCAACTGAAGAAATCACTGATTGTAAAGAAGCCTTTGGAAACCTTGAGTGGGAAAAACCTGTTACACAAAAACGCTGGAAAGAAAAGTGCCTTTTGAACGTGTGTGTACAGATACGAAGCATAAAACTGTGTGTGTTTACAATTCAATCTGAATTGAAAATGACAAAATACACAGTATAAGTTCAAAATATTATTGACCCTTTAGCTATAGTCTGTAACATGTGTCCAATAAACATGATATGAAATCCTCTCCATGTCCTGATGGCATCAATAAAAAAAGTTGTACAGAGTCTGTAGCTTTTGCAAACACTGTAATAAACAGTAGAAATTATTTTTAATGCTTCATTTGTTGCCATACCTGTCACTAACTGACCTGCCTGTTCATTATGATAAGGTTTAGTGCTTTCTTATAGTCTTCTTATAGCACCTCTCTCCTACACTTGGCTGAAAGCAGTTGACAAGTGGTGTACATTTCAAGTGTTTTGAGGGCTAAGCTTTGACGAGAGAACAGACAGAGGAAGGTGGGTTCACCCTCAGCAATAAATACATATAGAGATAAGCCAATACGATACTCACTATAACTGTAACTGACAGAGATCAGAAAAAGCATAATCTTACACAATTAATAAACCCTAAATATAACAAATGCTGGCAAATGTAAAATATTCTGTAAATTAGCATTTATCCATATGTCTCTTAATATAGCATATTCACTGCACCTTATCTGTATATAATAATCTGCACAATATAATTGTATTTATAGCGCTCATTTATATTCATATTTGTTCTTTATATTTATACTTATCCATAGAACAAATCTACTTCTGCACATATATATTCATATTCTGCACTTTCTGCTTGTTGCACTTCTGGTGAGATGCAAATCTCATTTCGTTACCCGAAACTTGTATTTGAGTAATGACAATAAAGTTGAATCTCATCATCTCATCTCAAATGGTGGTTGTTTACAAGAGGTAAGTGAGGGAAAATTCACAATTAAACTTCTTACTCAGTCCAGGCCATCAGTGTACGTCTCAATCCCAGGATCTTCTACTGGGCATCGGCATCACAGGCCAGTTGGTTTGATGGACTGACATCTTCAAGAGAAACGTGATGTTCTCCCCCCTGGAACCGAGAACATTCATTCGTTTTAGACAAATAACTTTTCTGTCAGCACATAAACATCACCTGCCACCACAAAATAACTGTGGATTCAATGTGGCAGTGTAGGGATTGAATAAACATAATCGTTTGCGATTATTTACTAAAACAAAGCAGAGTAAATGTCTAGATCGGTTCATGAAAACTGTGAAACAAAGTTTGTAAGGACTTCAAAGAACAAAGGAGTCGCTGAGAGAGGCTGAGGTTGGGGCCAGATTGCCCGACGTGCAAAACAAAAATAATTAACTGAGACTTCAAAATAAGTTTAACCTTTTGTTCACGAAATACGTCATAATATCAGGCATAAAATCATCATCAAAATAATCACAGTAATAAATAGCGGTCAACAAAAATATGGTGACCCAGATCACCCCCAACAGGTGATTCCCTTAATTTAACATCTCTAATATCTAATATCAAAACAAAACAAACAAATGCCAAAGCAATCAACAGATCTTAATATAATGGATAAGAAAACCCCAACTAAAATAATTCATGACTCCCACAAAGTTGAAGACAGAGATGCACAGATCAGATCTGTCCGATCTGTATCAGCATCAATACTTAGTGGCTCACATCATCAGTGGAGACTACTGATATATATACTATCTTTGTTTTTCAATGTTATGACAAAAATTACATAACAGTCACATTCCTTCATTCAAGAAGGAACCACATCAAACCCTATTATTATTTTACTTTCTTTGAAGTAAAATAATCCCAATCAGCCACACAATTAACCGACAATGTATCTACAACCATTTAGGTCATCCCACATCTCACACGTGATCACGTTTGTTTTTCATAAGAAAGTTTATTTGACAACATTTCTTTTTTGATTACCTGTTTTGTGTATTAACTGTGTATTAGTTTGTGTGTTACTTTTATTTTTAACCAAATTCCAGATAGGAGAATCATACCACAACTGTTGTGCAGTGACAGTTTATTTAAGTTATGCAATTTTCTGTATAATGTTTTGGAATTAACTCTGCCAAACATATTGTGGGGAGATCAGCCGCTGACTGAACGGTTTGCTAAAGATCATCATTGGTCATAGAAAAACTCATATTAGCCAAACTCTAAAACAATTTAAACGAAGTGATATAGTAGTTAAAAAAAAAAAATCATACACCAATAATTACAATTCCCAGGCCTATATCTTCAAAAATGAATGTAGCAGTGAACAGACAGTAGTATATTTTGAATAAACACAACATATAAACAAAATATTAAATATTTAAGGAAAATAAAAAAGAAATAGAAAAAAATACAAATAAACTTTGTCAATTAAACATCTAGATAAAAAGGGTTCTTAGCAGAATGAATCATATTTCCTTCACAATTTTAAATAAATGTAGCAACTGTCTATGTATGTATATGTATATACATATACATATACAACAATTACCCAATGCCAGCAAGTAAAATTGTTGTGATTAGTCTGTGATTAGCTGACCAACGCATTTACGACCTCAGATTTGTGAAAGTTTCAAAGTTTACCATTTGCTTTCCATTTTGGTCCCTTTAAAAAAAAAATGCTCAAACCGGTTGGCGAAAAGAAAAAAGAATATACGGGTGTCGATTAATCGGTCTAATTTAGAGAGGAGTCTCGATAGTGTTTCTTTGTGCCACACACCTACACACCTGAGATCCTAACACTACACATACACATACACGCGCGCGCTTTACACGGACACATTTCAGAGAAACACCGCTGCATTGAGAAGAGCGGCTCAAACCTGGGCCTGCACATCTGACTGGACACACACACACACACACTCACAAGTATACGTATACACACACACACACAGCTACCTTGAATCAATGCGAGCAGGCTAAAACGCGTACACACTTGTCACTGTGACTGGGGCTTTCCCTCCATCTGAGAAACACACACATGCACACACACAGCCTGTTTGCTCCATCAGGCAAACCGACACAGACCCCTAAACCAAGCCGACGGCGGGGCTTCACCTTCCCCCGCTGATGTGCACACAGACTCGGGTAGAGCCATGCTACCAACCGCAGCAGCAGCAGGAGCAGCAGCTCACTGACACCACCAAACACACAACGACACACACAACTCAACGACCGTTTGTTCTCACAACAGCGTGAACACACATGTACACACACAGAGTCAGTCAGTGGGTACGTGGAGAACGACAGCGATGTTTGTCGCTACTCACATGTCTGGCACGGTGTTTTCTCTTATATTAGCCTTAATGCGAAACGAGCACTGAGGCTGCTGCTGCTGCTGCTGTTGTTGCTGCTGCTGCGATTAGTTGCGGCTGCTGCTTCTGCTGCCGAGGATGGTGGTGGTGGTGTTGGTAGCGGGATGTGGCATTTGCACGACAGAGAGCGAATATAAGATGCAGACAAAGCAGGTAAAAAAAGATGATTTTGTGTTGTTTTCCCCCCCTCTCTCTCTCTCTTCCTCTTCTTCTTCTACTATAACGCCCCCCTACTGCAACACGGGCCTCTCTCTCTGCCTGTGTGACATTTCCCAAGCAGCTGGGGTGAGAGTTCACAGCCAGACAACGAGGCTGCGAGGAGAGGCAAGAAGGTAAGAAGCGCTGGAGGACCAGGGAGAAGGAAAAGGTGTGACGGACTGACTGACGGACTGACTGCTGCTACTGCTGTTGCTGCTGCTGTTGCACGACGGATGGCGAGGAGGAGCAAATTCCGTATGGATGTATCCCTAAGGAATTTCTTCATAATGAAAACTTAACACATGCCCAATTACGTTTTTCGTAGCCACACTTTCCAGAGAGAAAGAAAGAAAAACGCAATACATAAATTATTTGTATTTAAGAAGTTGGGTAAAGTCATAATCTTATGAGAATAAAGTTGTGATATTATGAGAATAAAGTCGTATTTTTGCGAGAATAAAGTTGTGATATTACAAGAATAAAGTTGTAATACTATGAGAATAAGGTCGTAATCGTGCGTGATATGATGAGAATAAAGTCATATTCTTGTGCAATATGATGAGAATAAAGTTGTGATATTGCGAGAATAAAGTCGTAATATTATGAGAATAAAGTTGTAGTCTTATGAGAATAAAATTGTGATATTATGAGAATAAAATTTGTAAAATTTGCGAGAATAAAGTCGTAATTTTATGAGAATTAAGTTGTGATTTGCGAGAATAAAGTCGTAATCTTGCGTGAATAAAGTCGTAATCTTACAAGAATAAAGTCGTAATTTAATGAGAATAAAGTTGTGATATTATGAGAATAAAGTCGTAATATTATGAGAATAAAGTCGAAATATTTCAAGAAAAATGTCATAATTCTATGATAATAAAGTCATAATATGAGAATAAAGTCATAATCTTGCGAGAAAAAAGTTGTAGTCTTACGAGAATAAAGTAGCAATTTTGCAAGAATAAAGTCGTAATGTGAGAATTAAGTCGTAATTTTATAAGAATAAAGTCATAATACTATGAGAATAGTCATAATATTATGAGAGTAAAGTCTTAATTTTACGAGAATAAAGCCATAATATGACAAGAATAAATGCTCACAGTTTATTCTCATACAAAGTTTGACGTATTGTGGACGCACAAACCAAGCAGGAAAAAAAGAGCTGCTGGACATCCTACGTTGTTGTCTGTTGTGTTGTTATCTCTGCTGTGTCATGTTCAATGTCGTTTGTTTACCTCACACCACTATGCTACATATGTCGTTGACCTGACCATAGGGTACAGCAGATACTTAGCCTACCAAGTAAAGGTACTCTACCATTCCATACCCTACTGTACCAAAACGAACTGTACCACAGCTTTTGTGAGCAATATGTATGTGCCTTCCTCTTTGTGTAATACGGTTGTAGGTTGCATTTCTTGTCACACCAGAAGACTTGTTAAGTGATTATTTTTCAAGGTCCATCAAGGTAGCACGACAGTTTCTCATAAACTTCCTCCTGAGAGCTTTCTCTCATAAAGTTCGGAACAAACTAAACCTTTGTTTAGTGTAACTTGTACAACCTGTAACTTTCAACTAGTTTTTAGCTAATATTAGTCATACATTAAACTTTAAAATGGGGCCACATGGTTGGTGTAGTGGTTAGCACACTTGCCTTTGCATCAAGAAGACCCGGCCTGGGCACAACCTGTCCAGGGTGTGCCCCGCCTTTTGCCCTATGTCAGTTGGGGTTGGCACCAGCGCCCCCTTTGACCCTCGTGCGGAGGATAAAGGGGTAGAAGATGGATGCTTTAAATTGCATTAAGAGGTATTTTTAGATATGGATTATTTAAGTCTCCTTGTGAGAAGACTTATAAAATACAATGTTTGCATGTATGTTAATGAGAGTGGCTTAATGGAGTGGCTCAGCATACATTGAGGAATCACTGACTGGGACCACAAGGCCCAGGGCTCAAATCTCCCTCAACCAGCATCTCTGCAAATCACAATAACACTCATGCAAACAAACAATATGACTGCACAGACAGTGGCAGAGCTAGAGGGGAGGCTGGGGTGGCACTGGAAACCCCCTGATTGACATGTCACGTCACCGCCATCTTGTCGAAAGGAGCCAGTTGCATTTTGAATCCTCCTGTACAGTAGTTGGCGTGATGTACCACATAGAGTTGTAATCCACCTTACTAGGAGGAAAAGAAGAAGAAGAGGAAGAATGAACAGCCTTGATGGACAGTGAAATCTTGGTTCTAAATTAAGCTTTACGGTGGTTGCCTAATGACCCTAATCCTAACCCCCTGAAATAGCCTAGGCCACCCGATGGTCACCCTAAAGATAAAGGTCTAGCTCCGCCACTGTGCACAGACTAAAAAATGATAACAGAGCTGCACAATAACTGTCGAAAGCAGCATAAAGCAAGTGTAAAAAGACACAAAACAACTGAAAAAAGATCCAACACAGCCACAACGATCAGTATTAGTGTTTGTACATATGAATCTTGGTTAATTTCTCAATTTATTTTCATATAAAGTAATCCAAAATACAAACAAGCAACAACAAACAAAACAAAAGAGACTTACTAATATATATATGTTGTTTTTACTTTTCAAGTGGCAGAAACGGGCTTCCATAGTCATGTGACTTTTTGTTTAAAAAAAAAACCAACAAATCAAAAAACTTGTTCGTGAAATAAAGCATTCAATAAAGTTATTCAATGTTATTATTTAACGGACTATCTCAATGACAGATGTACGGAAGAGGCTAAAAAAAATTAAAATAAATCAGGTGACGTCACTGCAAGGTTTCCAACGAGTAGAGAGCTCGCGTGACGTCACCGTGTTTGGCTCCGTGTCGCTGGTGAAGGAGTGTCCGCTGAGATAACACTGCCCTGCCCGTTCAAACGCACTTCTATCAGTCAGTGACATGTCTGGAGTCTCCACGGTAGGTGTGGAACTTAACTAACTGACCGACGATCCACGGTACAAACACACAGAGCTAAAGGAGCTAAAGCCCGAGTCAACGGTACGTAAGTGTGTGTTTTATTTTGAATTACCCTCACGGTTAAAATGTCCTTTTATCGCGTCGGTTACATCATTTTATCTTTCAAACATTAACGTTTTCTCGTGACTTGTCGCACCTCACGTACGTGAGCCACAGGGTTCGTAGGAGGACGCTAGCCTTTTAATGCACAGTGTTACTGTCAGACAATCAAACGTGCAAGCACACCAACAAGGAAATGAAGCACAACTTAAACCCCTAAAGTAGCCAACAGAATGACAAACGTGCGGTACTTGTGTTACAACAGCACGGTTTGAGTAACTTCCACCATTATGAAACGCAATGACACGTCGGAGAGCAATACATTCCAACTAGCAGCCAAGGTGAACTGCATCCACAGATATAATAACAAACATCAAATAACAAATGAATATACAGAATCATAAGCATGTCACTAGAGAGTGTGTGTGTGTGTGTAAACTGGAGGGAATTCTAGGTGTATGTCCACAGCCCTTGGGAAGAAGTTGGTTGCTGTTTTGTCTGTTGTAGCTCTTGTGGTTCTCAGCTTATCTGATTGGAGGGTTTTCTGTTACCAACCACTAAAACTATATGTCTATAAATCCCCCCCACCATAGAGTTAGGACTGCAACTGTTAATTGTTGGATGACAATCAATTGCCAACTATTTTGATAATCGGTTAATTAGTTTGAGTAGGTCCTCTGTGAAATGGAATGGAATATCTGTCATCATGTACCAAGACTCACAAACATAAACAAATTGTGTTTGACAAATGAGTGTCTGCATGAGCTGTTTGAGAATGCTGCAGTCTTAAAATGGTTACGTTTAGATTTAAGTCATCTGGTTGTAAATAAATATTGTTGGGAATTAACTTCTTCAATGTCTCCCTACTCTTATTCTAGAATATGTGGCTGTCTATGATTGGAATGACAGCCCTGCCCCACCTGGGTGGGTTGTATGGTGGCTACATCACACGCAAAGAAGTCAAGACCTGGTACCAGACTCTGAAGAAACCATCATGGCGCCCGCCAAACGCTGCATTCCCTGTAGTGTGGACATGTTTGTACACAGGCATGGGGTAAAAAATATTATGATATTATGACTAAGTGTCTCTGAGATCTGCTGCTGCTGGTGCTATATTTTCCTCTCTATAGCTCCCTGTGTATACTTGTAATTATCCAGGTATGGCTCCTACCTGATATGGAAAGAACTGGGGGGTTTCACTGAAGACGCAGTGGTTCCACTGGGACTTTATGGGCTACAGCTAGCTCTGAACTGGGCCTGGACTCCTATCTTCTTTGGTGCACACAAGATGAAATTGGTGAGTTCAACATTCTTTTACCTGGCACACTGTATGTGAACACTGTTGCTAATGCAAGTCAGGGTGTCTTTTCAATAGTATGCACTGTTTTCCAAATTATTCCCCTTTCTCTGCCCAATTTAGGCACTCTTTGAGATTATACTTCTAACTGGGACTGTTGGAGCCACCATGGTGTCTTGGTATTCCATCAACCGCACTGCCACGCTGCTACTGGCACCGTACCTGTCCTGGCTGTGCGTCGCCACCACTCTCAACTACTGCATATGGAGAGACAACCGTGAGGACAAAGAAGAGTAGCAAAAAGCTCTGTGTGCTGAGAAGACATGAATCACTTCACATCAAATTAAATACATTTTTTCAATTAGTCCGACTGTGTCTGAGGATTAATAAACAATAAATCACAATAAATTAGTCACTAAGAGCAAAATCACTCACACTAAATGATTATACTGAAGTTTATACAGGTTTTTGTAAATTGTTTTTTATGAAATCTAATGTATACTTTTATAATTGCAAAGGTTTTGTCTGCTATTAACCTGTTAAAATAAAGATTTCTGTCCAAATTATCATTTGATTTGTATTTCCCCAATACATCTGTTTCATTAGATGATTATAAAAATATGGCATTCGTGTTACAACAATCATTTCACTCCTCATTACTCATTTTCATCTGCTTTTCTTTTTCACTTCCAGTTATTGGTTTGGAATGTTCAATATGAGAATTTAAGACCACAGTGCAAGAAGATGCCAACAACAAAACATTTTTTTTTATTTCTAAACAATTTTAATTTCTATACATGCAATATTAAAATAGTTATTTTTCAGGAGCCTTCTCTGGAGCGTCTTCGGGTGATTTGGAAAGTCTTTCCATTACTGTCTTCCACAGCCCCTTTTTGTCTTCATCCACCCGTTGAATACTCTCTGTAAAATTCCCCAAACAATTATCAGCCATTTTATAACTTTACATATGAACTATTTTGGAAAAGAAGTCAAAATACAACAAATCCATACCTGACAGAAATAGTCTACTTTCTTCTACAGTGACGCCAGTAAAACTTGTGTCTCTTGCACGAGGAAACTGAACAGAGAGAAAAAATTGAAGTTTTTATACATACATTTCGTAGTACATAAAAAAGATATACTTTTTTATGAGATACATGAATAGATCAACATACTCGTTGTCTGTATACATTGCCATTGATTCGGGCCAAACTTTCATACATCTGATCACATTTCTCTGGATCAGAGATCTGGGAGGGAAAAATGTTCAAAGTTTAGTGGTTGAAATGTAGACAATGGTAAAACTGGTAAAAACTAAGCTATTACAATTAACCATGTTTAAAACACGCATTAGATGTTTTTTATGAAATATTTTATCTCAAAGCTAACTGGAAATATTAAACTTTTTGATGCAACATCAAGCCCCTTTAATTTATTAAAGCACTTGTGTCAAGTACTTAAGTTGCAAAGATGTTCATTGATCCCAACTTTTGCAAATCAATAACATTTAAAGAAAAAAGGTAGTTGAAACACAAGTGATATGGTGGCACTGGAGTGTATTTTCGTGAAGATAACGATGATTATTTCTAGTTAATATTCCAAGACATTATATAAAATGACATTAAAAAAAACAAAGAAAACAGTCCACTCAGTGCAGGACACCAGTGAGGTGCACAGAGAGTCTGATAGTACTACACTGTATTATAGTGAAGATATTCACAACCGTTTCTAATATTCCCAGTAATTAATTAAAAGTGTATTTTTTCAGAGTGGTGTAGTATAATCTACAGGGCACCACTGAGGTGTGAGCTGAGTTTAGTGGCAGTACGCTGTGCAATGGGGAACTTCCTGAATGTTTTGTAAATATCTTTTTCGGCTGTTGCACTTTGTAGACGGTCCCTGCGCTTAGGTCTCACTCTGCATGTAGATATCAGTGCTTTTTTTCCCCCCAACTCCGAAAGTGTCTCTTTTTGATAACAATTTGGTTATAGCTTGTTGTCTAGCATCTAGCATAGTCTATGCTACGCTTTTCTTATGAAATGTAATCAAGTTAAAAGGAGCACCGGATTCAGTAAGTCAGTACAGGAAGTGTACAAGAGTAAATAGCACTCAAAGTCTCAGTAGATATAAACATAATTATCAGGAAGACACATTAGATTGAGTAATAATAACTGCGAGTTAATCACTGGTTTAATCCTCCACAGCTGCATCTATATATGTTCATAATAAAGAGGCTCCACTGTAAACAGAGCGGTTAGGACAGCCAAGGTCGTTGTCAGTATATATGTAATGTAGCTGCGTAACCACTACCTGCGTGTTTTCACCCTCACGGAAGGCAGAAGCGACTCTTTGCCGCAGAAACGTCCCTAAATCGTGGCCTCCCTTGGTCTGATCCCGGGGCCACTCTTCACACAGCTTCAAAAACCGACGATACCGAGTGGCAGACATTTTCACACTGCTCGTAACGAGTTGAGGAGGGGGGGGAAAAAGCAAACGTACGACTTTTGAGCTCTATCGCGTACCGTAGTGGTGTTCATCCAAACTCTTCCCCCTGTCTTTGATCAGTTCCGTGCGTTGCTGCCTGCTTCTGTGGTAGTTGTTACTCCGCGTGTTAGGCACCATGGCCGGTTCAGAAGGTAAAAAGGCTTCCTCCCCCGGTGTGATGGCTTGGGTCCGTACAGCTTGTCGCTTCGCAACAGACAGAAACGACTTCAGACGGTGAGTCAGTGTGGATAATATGTGATATATTCGATGTGTATGTGTGCTAATGCTAGCAATGCGGCTAACAGTTTGCCCTTGAGTCTGTCGTCTTAGTTGAACGATGACAGTTAATCTATATATCTAATCGAAAATGTGCTGCACGCTAGTATTAAAAATTATAATAAAATAAAATAAATAAATGCTGAATCTGCCAACAGTTGAAGTGTCTCATGTTACATTTCTGTAACGTCTATTATTGGTTTGAACCGGCGAATCAGCCGTTTCCAAGAGTGTGTTAAAAATGTAATAACATAATTTAATGCATGTGCTGTTTAATAAAGCCTAAATAAAAACCTGGGGGTAAAAGCTCTCTCTGTTGTACAACACAATATCTTTGAGTTCTGACATGATGGTGTGAAGACAATTAAACTTGGTATTCTTCACTATTTGTCACATTAAATATAAATTAAGTCAACATACCACAGTGGGCAATCAACATCCCAGCAGGTCTTATTTTGCTGGGATCTCACAGTTTAATCATCACCACTATGCAAAATCAAGTGACAGAGATGTAGTCATTTGTTATGTGTAAATCGGGTTAGGATACATTATGACTTTTTGACTGTGTTGTTATTTGTCTTTCAGAAATCTTCTGGTCAACGTAGGTCTGTTTGCAGCTGGTGTCTGGGTTGCAAGAAATCTCTCCGATTTTGACCTGATGTCTCCTCAGCCTGTGGCGTAATCTGGTCCTAAATCCGATGCCACCAAAATCAGGATGATGATGATGACGACGACGGTGAGCTCACCCTCCTTGTTGAACTGTCTGTCTGCTGACCAAAAAAATCTTTTGAAACATATCTATAAAATATAATTGACAGAACTGGCAATTAATCATTAAACATTAATAACCTATGTTTTGTTTCTGTTCCTTTTCAGGTGTTTTGGACCAAGAAGAAACAAGGGACATGAATAAGTGATCATGAAACTTGGTTATACTTTAAACAACAAAACAAATCACCTTGTTTATCTGAGTTTGTTTCATATTCTGTTCTTTTTTCTTTTTCTTTTTTACTCTTATCCTATTGTACATGGCTTGATAACAAATAATCAGTCAATGTCTCTGTTGCTGACTCACTAGTATTTTAATTTATTTTCATAATGCTACACATTTAGGTAGATCTGACCATTTCGAGCACTGTCGTATGATTTCTGCAGTGATGTCCACTCAGGAGGCTTTTGTTGCTGCAGCTCGTAAACATCTGTGTGCTGGAAGAAAATCTCTCTCTGTTCCTCAGAGTCTGGACCTGGCTGCTCAGGTCCTGGCTGTCAATTTGGGGTTGAAACCTGCTCTGCTGTACGACAGTAATGGCACCAGTCCAGAGCAGGTGCAGCAGTATGTGAGCTCTCTGCAGTCTTCCCAGCTTGTGTCTGAATCACTTTTTACATTGGATTTAAATGGAGACACACTTATTGTTAATCCATTTGCTGTTAGGTCAAATCTAGAGCAGGTGCTGGGCGGTGGTGGTGCCATCCCTGTGATTGATGTCTGTCACTCACTGGAGAAGCCTGTCATTACTGACAAACTCAGATTAGAGCTCAAGAGCATAATACAAGATTTACTGCTAATCCTGAGAGATTCTCAACAGCTAAAAATGGTGAAACCACTTTGTGTGGGAGAGAAATGTGAAGACTGGAATCTGTGCACAGTCTTCGGTCTATTGTTGGACTACCCTGTAATTTACTGGTTCGATCAGACCAACAGCTTTGAAAACTGTCTGTCTATGACTCCTCTGGTGGTTACTACAGCTGCAGTAACATGGCAGGCGGCCACTGCAGACCACAGATGTCGTCTGTACTCTTTCAGCGTCCCGGCTGTTCTGCTCGAAGAGACGCAGTCCAACCTGGACTCCTGGAGGCTTCGTTTACAAGAGAAATTTCAGCAGCAAAATGTCTTCAAGGATCTTGGGGTTTGTCAAAGCACAGTGACTCTGCCCTCAGTCTGTCTGTGATGTCTTATACAAATACCCTGGTATACAACATGTGGGTTTTTCCTTTTATCACTTCATTAAACTGTCAGAACAGCCATTTACTTCATAGTGTGTCATTGTTTTTACTCACTGTTTTAATAGTGATGATATGAATAATGCAGTTGAAGCACTACACTGAGGTAAAACATGAAATACCCTGTTTTGGTCATCACTAAAATAACACCACATGGGATCCAGTCTGATCTGAAATAAACGCAAAACACTTCAATTTGCTACTCTAAATATCCCATACTCCTGTTATATAAAGTTGAGGTTTTAGCCAACGGTACCCAGGACAACAAAATTAAGTACACATTTCCCACAGCAGCCGGTTTAACCTAGTGATAACACAAATCCCTTGAGTTGACTTCAGATACTGATCTTAGTTGCATCTAATTATGGGGTGGAAGCATAATTACAGATAATGGTGGTCTATAACGTGGCTTAAATAATACGTTTAATATTCGTCGTCTAAAATAGCATGGAATGTAAATGTTTAAGTGAAGTTTAATTACCTGACAAAGTGTTTAATCCATAAATCAAATAAATGTCATTCTTCTTTACTCCCCCCATAGATTTTCCATTCATTTCTACTGTCTGATTGATAAATAATTTTTGCTGGCTGTTGCAAATGTAGTTCACGTGCATTCGGCATTACAACTGCGTACGTATACACATGACATATAAAGTGCTTTCATTCTTTTATTTAAAAGAACTAAAAGACAAAAGGTTTTTGTCATGACATTTGAAATATAAATATGTGGGATCTTCATTACAGCTCACTGAACAGACACTGATTGCAGTCTGAGACAAAAGTCCATTATTTACAAAACAGTATAAAGATAATGAGCCATTAAAAACACGCTGAAGTACAGTTTGTGTTTGATGGCTAGTTTCTGGTTCACTGGATGACTTTCCCTGCAACTTCCATTAACTTCTCTATTGTATAATATAAAACAACTGTCATTTTAGGTCCATTTGTTTCATTTCTTCACATGAAAACAGTAACTGTTCATTATGTAATATTCAGCAGTCATGTCAGTTTTGCCATATATTGATAGCAGCATTATGAGCCCCATATGTCAAATATGTAGGCCTTATTTTGCTTTGCACAAAAAAAACAGCTATAAGTGCCATTCTGAAGGTGATTTAGTTGTTATCTTGTTAAAAAGAGGTAGTTTGCACAGTTTGATGAATAGCAACTATTCAAACCATGATGTCCACGACAATCAAAGCGGATGAATGACTGACAGCACTTCACCACAGCGGCCGCTCACTTTCAGCTCAGCCAGGTGGTCGGCTCTTGTGGGTCCAATGTTCAGGATGGCAACTGGTATTTTCCTGTCCTGTGCTGCTAGCAGGAACCTGTATCCTGAATATACCTTTGGAAAAATCAAAGACGGACACAATTAAATTCAAAAGTCCTGAACAACTTGTGTTGTAAACTAATGTTATTGTGATTTGGGTGCGCAAAAATCCTGCCTGTAACGAGGACCCAACAACAAGCACCGCGTCCGACTCCCCCAGTCTGTCGTGCACAAACTGTACCGTCCCCTTTTTCACGGTGTCTCCGAAGAACGTGACCTCGGGCTTCAGTATTCCCCCACAGACGTCACAGTGGGGGACTCTGAAATGGAGCACCTGCTCGTCCTCTAGGAAGACGTCGCCATCTGGAGCTACAACGCCTGCCTGAGCTCTCCACTCTGGGTTTAATGATATGAATCTTCTCTGAAGCTCCTCCCTCGCTGAAATGGCACCACAGCCGAGACAAACCACCCTGAGGACACTGATATATTTCAACATCTACTACAACGACTCATTGTAACGGCAGCTTCTCAATGCTTTCAGGCACGTAGACATGGACAAGACAACCTGCTGAAGTTCAATCCAAGGATTAGGAATATGGAAAAACATACAACAAAATCTGGTTTCTCTCATTAAACTGTATACATTCAAATGGCTAAACTGACATATAATGTCATTTAATGTCACTTAAGAGGAAACAGACAGTTTGGTTGTTTTTTGGTTTCATCAATTTTCAACCAAATTCATCAGTAAAAACCATCCAATACTCAACAGAGTACCATTTGTCTGAATTTTGATTTTATACTGAGGTGTCTAATAATCCCATTTTCTCACCTGTGTGTGCAGCCATGGAGCTCAGTTAATCTCTTCTGTCCTGCCTTTGAGTGAAGAGCATCCACATTTTGTGTAACGAGCCAGTGCAGCTTCCCTCTCTCCTCCCACTGCTGCAGAACCTTGTGTGCAGAGTTTGGCTGATGGGAGGAGAACTGTGGCCACCCGACAAAGTTTCTGGCCCAGTAGCGCTGGCGGGACTTTGCACTGCGGACAAACTCTGCATGCTCCATTGGTCGTCTACTCGTGCGGGCATACAGTCCAACACCTTCAGAGCGATAGTCAGGGATGCCCGACTCCGTGGAGAGGCCGGCTCCAGTGATGACAAACAGTCGCCTGGCTCTGGAGACAAAGTGCTGCAGCAGGTCCAGTGAGTGGGCATCAGTGGTCCTGCTGGTGGGGACAAAGGACGCCGCCCTCCTTACAGGTGCCGAGTGTAATGTGAGAGTCAGCCATGGCAGTCTCATCTGCATCAGGACAAATACAGTGAAGATGGTCACAAGCACAGCATTTACTCCATGTTCCACCACAGAGGGGAGCAGTGACGACACCACATAGAAGTGTTGTATTACAAAGAATGTACTGTAATTTAATACCTGCACAGAAAACTAAGGTTTGGTTGTAGAAAATAATAATAAAAAAACAACATGTGCTACACATACAATTCATTATTTACCAGCATATTCCTGAAACTATGTTTTAATTCAACTGGATCAAATTAGATTACTTTCAACTTTATTCTCCACAATGTGGAAACTTATTTTTTGGCTCTACATAAAAACCAAGACAAACTAAACACAAACTTTCATTTGTTTTGATTTTAATTTTAAGAGGAAGGGTAGTTAAAAGGAGACCTAGATGTAAAATCGTCTAAACAATTTCATAATTCATCCAAATTCATTACACTTTACATACATTTTTCTTGCAGACATGACTGACAGACAGACGACTTTATTAATCCCTTTGGGAGGTTCCCTCGGGGAAATTAACAGCTCCAACATCCACACACAGCACTGTTAAAATTAGAGTCACACTTTACAGGAGACAGAGAAACACCCCAGGTACTAAACACCAAACAATATAGAATAAAATATGATCGAATAAACAATATCAATTAATCATTAAAAAAAATCACCACGAAAAATAAACGGGTGCATTTACTAAATAATGCTACTTTAAAATCAAGGGTCAGAGAGTCCTGACTATTTCAGACTTTTCAGACAAGACCTGCACATTTCCTGCTAAATGTTTTTACGAGCTTAAGTGACACCAGGAGTGGGGGATATGAAAACAACACAGAAAGTATTGAAACACGAATGTCTTTGATGTCAGCTACTTTACCTTATGTGTGAGGTAACTCCGGTGCGACGTCGTGGTCGTTTATAAAACGACGGCGTGAGTCCTGTTGTACAATTTAGCTTGAAAAACAATGCAGGAGGAACCTTTTGAGCCTTTCGAGCTGTGACACCGACAGGAACAGGAAATACTCCATTCTACGCAACACCTAACGCACAATCGCGGTGCAACCTGGGAGTTGCAGTCCAAAATACTGTTTCGACAACTGTCACGTTGGAACTTTCCGTGTGAAAGGTTGTAGTCCAAGTTAAACGATATATTCTTAACATTTAAAAACAATTTTAACAATAAACCGTACTGTACTTCCGCCAGAAGTTAGCATAACATTGAAATTAAAATGTATTATTACATTAAAAGTAATGTAGTTCTTTTTTTCTCACAATGCAGAGAAAACACTGTACGTTTTTGAATAATTAAGTACATTTTGATATCTCTACTCTTTTGTATTATAAAGCCAGTCTTATGTTGGTGTAAATGTGTTGACAAAACCATAGAGTAAATTAATGAAATTCAGCATTATCTGTTACATTACATTACATGTCATTTAGCAGACGCTTTTATCCAAAGCGACTTACAATGGAATTGAGTACAATCATGGTCGCAATGGTCGTAGCAATACATGTTCTTGTATAGTTACACAACATATACATATCCATAATTGTGGGGGGAAAAAGTAACAGAAAGAAAACCCCATTTCATTTATTAATAATATATTATTTAATATACAGTTTTCTGATCATAAAATAGCTTACAGGATTCAAATTATAGAGTTGGGAACAGTTCAAACACAAAATACAGTGCTATCACTGGACCATTTACAATCTGTAATCTCTGTGCGACACTGCAGGCTCTCTCTGTGGGCCTTTGCTTCCCACCGTTGTTGTGCTTGAACAGTGATTTCTCCGATTTCCTGCATAAACATGACAAAGCAGTGTTTTGCAGTCTTTAGTTATTGATAGAACAGATATTTTTTCACATCATCAGAAGGCTGAATAGAGTTTGTGTTCTTCTCCATGTCCATTAAAATATGCTGCACACATCCTGACCGCAAAACTCCAGGATATCTGTTGGAATGAAAAGTAAAGTAGGTTTTATAGAAACTGTATATGACACAGATGACAATCAGCTCAATCCTGGTCCTCGGACATCCATTGTTCTGCATGTTTTAGATGTTTCCCTGATTCCAATGAATGCCTCGTCACCAGGCTTTTGCAGAGAGAGCTTGTTGATGAGCTATTTGAATCAGGTGTGTTGGAGGGAAACCCCAGGACCAGGATTGAGAAACACTGCACTAGAATATTTAGTTGTATTCCTACCAGAGTGTGTGCAGTTGAAGACAGCGTCTGCGCGAGTGTAAAACTCCTCTCCGAGGATGGAGCGGTAGTCCATGTGGCTCGTGTGGACAAAACACTGTGTTGCATCTTTAAACAACAGATCACTTTGTCCGTATTGTTGAGACTCAAAGAGCTTGAACTCTGAATCTGACTTGGCTGCCAAAGTTTCCTTTATGGTGGTAAAAAAAAATAAAATCATTATTTTAGCAAATCTCTGGCAATTTGTTTTCCAGTGAACTTTTGAGTCAGTGAACCAAACATTTACAAAATAAATGCTTGAATGTAATGCATGTGTTATTGAAACATGTAATAGAGCCTTTTATCTAAAATTTTTTGGGTCTGAATCACAAGTTATTCTGGCAGAAATAGTGACTGTGGTGAAAAAAATAATCAACGTCTCTCATGTGGTTGAGAAGTGAAATACAGATATAAAGCTGCAAATTCTTATAAAATTATTATGCGACACCCGTCTATGGGTCCTGACCCAGCCTCATGTACTCGGAAAAGCTGATTTCAAACACAAAACGGCACATTGTGAAAGCATCTCTGCTACATATGCTGACCTGTGACTTCATGAGGAAGTCGTACACTCGTGCTGTGAGCACCGGCCTTGTCATGATGATGTTTGGGGGGATAACCCCCAGATGACAGCTCTCCCACTCTGACAGTGGGGCCCGACGGCCGTCACCGCACAGCAACTCAAAGTCAGATGGCGTCCAACCCTCTGCCCAACCTGTCGAGCTCAAACCTAAAGCACAGCATGACAGAAGATACTGTTATGTGTTGGCAGCTGCGAGTATTCATGTGATAAATCTTAAATATCTTACTGTGGATATTATCCTGTAGGTTGTGCTGCTCCAGGAAGGCCACATCACCATGGCTTTTCCCACTGGGATCTCCAACCAAACACCTATGTATATTAAAATCACATTTTGTTAATTAAACTTAGTAGAATCCAGCCACATGGAGGGTTTTTGTGTTTTAGACATGTGCCTAAAATACACTCAACAGCCACTTTATTAAGTACACCTGTTGAACTCCTTTGCAAATTATCTAAGGCAGTGACTCAGTGCACTTAGGCATATGGACATGATCAAGATGAAGTGAGGACAGATGATTTGAGTGACCATGCTATTTGAATGTGGCATGGCTGTTATTTCAGAAACTGCTGATTTACGAGATTTTCACACACAACCATGTCTAGGGTGTTCCCTGCCTTGCTTTATGTCAGCTGGGATTAGCTCCAGATCCCCACGACCCTCATGTGGAAGGATAGAGTGACAGACAATGAAGGAATGAATGAGCCATGTCTAGAGTTAACAGAGAATGGCCTGAATTAAGGCCATAAAGGATTAAATATCCAGTCCAACCAAATCAATGCCTTGATACCAGAGGTCGGAAGAGAAAAGTCAGACTTGTTTTAAATAATAGAAACACATCCAATAACTACCAGTGTATGCAGAGGACTGTCTCTGAACACAGAGTGTATAAAATCTAAATGGCTGAGTAACACCGCAGGTAAAGGAAAAATGCTTGGTCACAATCTGAGCTGAAAAACTCTCTTTAATTTAATTTAATTTAATTAAGCCAGCCGCTCACACCTTAAAGCCCCCATGTTGCCGTAGAAACGTTCATTGTGGTTGTCAGCGCAGCGTTTGGTCGCAGCCTCTCCGGTGCCTCCCATACACACTTTGCATAGATTCCCCTGAGAGCCGGGAAGACAGCCTTTCCAAAACACCTGGTTGTACGCTGAGGGAACATAAAGGGACAAACTACAGTTTAAATGGGTTAGTGTTGACCCCAGTAATAAATGACATACCCAGTTAAGAGTAGCGCAATGAATTACAACTTCACCTATTACTGTACAGATGTAACACTGAGCTGCATATGCGTCTTTTAGAGGCTGTCAGTCAGTCATCATCTAACCGCTTTATCCTCCACCAGAGGGTCGCGGGGGGTGCTGTGCCAATCTCAGCTACATCGGGCGATAGGCGGGGTACACCCTGGACAGTTCGCCAGTCCATCGCAGGGCCACACACAGCTAGAGACAAACAACCATTCATTCTCACACTCACTCCTATGGTCAATTTAGAGTGTCCAATTCACCTAATCCCCACGTTGCATGTTTTTGGACTGTGGGAGGAAGCCGGAGAACCCGGAGAGAACCCACGCACACACGGGGAGAACATGCAAACTCCATGCAGAAAGGCCCTTGTTCCAACCGGGGCTCGAACCCGGGTCTTCTCGCTGCAAGGCGAGAGTGCTAACCACTACACCACCGTGTGGCCCCTTTTAGAGGCTGAATAAATTAAAATAAGTGGTGAATACTGGAAAAATGAGTGGAAACAGCACCTTGGTCTGGGTCACAGAAGCTGGTGTTGTGCTCCAGGCTTAACGTGTGTGTGTACGGCAGCATCCAGCCTGCGGGGCTGTACATGTGACCCTGGCACGACCGACGCCCTCCCAGGTTCCCCATGAATATACTTCTGCTGGAGCGCTTTGCCACAGCTACACCCACCACAGACGGCAACACTGAGGAGACAAGACACGGCAGTTCTTCAACAGAAACACTTCCAAAATCCCTGTGAGTGTGAGTCATTTTGCTGCTTTTACCGTCTGCCTCCAAGTGAGCTGATCCTTCAGCACGTGCACATTTTCTACCTAAGAGAAAACACAAGAAGAAACAAGTGCAATTTTAATTAGTGTATAACGACAAGAAAATGCATCTTCATATGAAGTGTGCAAAATTATGGAGAAATTGTATTATTTTATCAATTTATACATATATATATATATATATATATATATATATATATATATATATATATACATATACAATAAAAAAAAAATATATATATACATATATATTTGGGTAACCAACATTTTGCAAGAAACCAAAAGCAAATGAGATGAAAAAAATTTAAGCAAATGAAAACTTACTTGATACACAACCCAACTGCCTGTTTTATCTAAGTAAAGGGTCCACCCCTCACAGATGTAGTGAAGTGATACATATTCAGTAACTGAATGTTGCTGTTCTGTTTTATAAATTAATTTGGATTAACTACATGATCAGGAATTTAATTTCATTAAATATTAATTTCATTAATAAATCAAATAATTAATATACTGTACACTGTACTTTATATGAATGTGTGCTGGGAAGGGAGACACAACATAATAAAAAGTCTTACCATAATATTCTGTTACTACAGGGACGAGACCACACTTCCCAGCGATGAATGAGTGCGTTGCATCCAGTGAAGCCGCGTCCACCTCATCCCTCTGTGGTAAAGTTACAGTTTAAGAGTGTGATAATAATAATACTGATACTCTGCGGCTGATGCGACTCACCTTAATTTTCTCGATACACTCGCGCATGGAAGCGGCTCCGACGCACACCAGCGGGTCTGACTTGATGCTCAGAGCCCACTCTTCACATTTCTTCTGCTCTGCGTGGCTGATGCAGCACCATCGCACAACACTGTCCTCCAGTGAGCTTCCTGCACACACACACAAGTCAATAATTCAGTTCAATAATGGCACACAATCGACAGTGTGATGAATAGTGGCGAGGGGAAGCACCTTCATGTCCAAGACCTTTGAGGAGAGCCACATAATCCAGACCCAGCACCTGACTGACGTCCATGTCGTCTGACAGAACAGATAATTTATCTGTCACATCTTTGAAGAGAAGATCATTTTCCCTGAAAATGGACGAGTTGAAGAGTTGGAAGCGGTGCCTCTCTCTCCCTCGCTGACCAAACAGCGTCTGAAGAATAACAAAACCAAAAAGAAAAACTGACATAGAGCGCAAAGTGAAATTGTGTGACATGTGAGGGACTGAACAAAAACATTTTTATTTTTTTTTTACCTGAGCGGTTGTAATAAATTTGCGAGCAACTTTGCGAAAGTTGACTCTGGTGACGACGCCTCCTCCTGGACCGCGTCCAAGGTTACAGCTCCTGTACTGGCTGAGAGGAGCCTGTGTGCCATCAGCACACAGTAATCGGAACTCATCGCACTCACTCCCTAAAAGAGAAGAGACGGAACATGACACACATGAAAAGACAGATATTACATCACCTCCCTTTTTAGAAGATATCGTTTACCTTCAATGCTCTCGAGGGCTAAATGGTCCACAAATGCCACATCTCCTGTCCCGCTCCTGAGACACCTGTGACAGAGCAGCAGGATAATTAAGTCATTTGATTATTTCACATTTAAAATCAATTTAAGGCCCAGTTTGTAAGAATTAATGACATCTCATAGTGAGGGAACTCTTTCCCACATGTGTCAGAGAACTACGGTGGCCTTCACATACTAAAAAGGATGTTGTCCTTTGTAAAGAACTATAGTATAAAGTATTCCAAAAGTCTACAAAGACCAAACAATTTTCATTTAAAAACATTACTTATGGGTAATATATACATTTTTTGCCAATAAATCCTCCTAAATGTTACACAATAGACCTTTAACATGTGTCCATGTTGATTTTCAGTGACTCCTGACCTGAGGGCCCCTTGGCTGTTGTAGAAAGGCTCACTGTGGGACGTTTCACAGTGGTAATTCTTCTGGCGAATGTAAGACTTCTGGCCCTGGCACAGAGCACACAGACGTGGAGCCATAGCAGTGGCTCCAGGAACACAGCTGGCATTGAAGAAGGTACTGACATCTGCTCGAGAGGAGAACAAGTCAGAGGACTGAAAAACCACAGGACCCCGAGGACACTTCAATATCTTCAGTACCCTGACTGAGCGGCTGCTCTTTGGACCAGCTAAGGTAGTTCCGGGACAGCAGGAAGCCCAGAGGAAGACTCCACCCAGCTGTCCATCGCACTCCACTGTGACAACTCCTGAGGCCCTGCAGGGATCGAACGTCTATGCTGCTGTTTCTCACCACAGCCACAGACAGAATACAGCCTCCTGCAGAGGACACAACGGAGGACAACCACAGACATGTCCTGTAATAAACTGGCTCATGTCACAACACAGAGCTGAAGAGACATGAACAACCATAACTAAATAAATACTCCTTGAAAGACGTATTTTCATGTATTTTAATTTTCAAGGTGAATCTAGCAACTGCAAACCTTTTATAATGTTACCTCAAAACCTTAATGAAGCTGGACAATGTTCTCAGAATGTTCTCTTTTAGTTGTAAACAAAAAATACCAAAATGCAACCAAATGGGAACATTGCGTTGTGACCAAGATGCAACTACAGGAGAACATTTCAGTTTTCGTTTCCCTCAACATTTAGGGAACGTTAGGCTTCTGCATGACCTTGAGGGAACGTTAGTTTTTGGTTTGGTTCTGACTAACCTTAGAACCATGGGCTAACGTTCTTTTAACGTTTTGTGTTAGTATGTGAAGCCAATCAGCTCATTATAATTAACATGTATGAACAGACATATTCTGATTACTGGCATCATTGCTGCCCAAGGTCATAGCTTTGTGGTTCAGTAAGATTCAGTAGATTAATACATACATTAATACATTAATATATATTTAAGCCCTGTTGTTTTTTTCTTTTGTGTAACATGTCTGCCTGTAATAATAGGTTAACAACAGGAAATAATAATACAAAGAAATTGATCACAACAAATGAAGTGTGAAGCAAACCCACCGTCACTGTATATCTCCTTGGCGACAGCGACGAGGCCAAACTGCCTCACAGCAGAATAAACTTCTCCTGCGTCTAATGTCACGATGTCAGCGCGGTTTGCCTGAAATGCAACTTTAAATTGTGAGCAGCAGCAGCTTCAGTTTTATTTTATTGAAATGAACGCTGATACTGATGTTGAAAGTGTAATTTGTGTAGATGCTACACAATCTCAGAACAGTATCAGATACAAATGCATTTGGAAATAAAAATCCATAACTTTGGTGCAAAATTGGTAAATAATCCAAAACAGTTGCTCTTCACCATTTAAGAAAAAATGACATCTATCTTTCAGAATGTAATATTGATCACAAACCTTCACATTTGCATGTCAAAAAAACTAACTCAAATTCAAAAGTATTATTAATATTTAAGAATGTATGCTGCAATTTTTTTCCCCAAAGTTTCCCTTTTAAGATTTCATTTAGATGTGAAGCTCTGTGTAGCACTGATGTCATATAATACAGCCATGTTACAGTTTATATTTGGGAAAAAAACAAAAACGACACCCTGTGTTCGTAGTTTTAATATTTCCTCTGCATTATTCCTTGTACATTTTCTTAAGTCCAAGACAGTTTTAAAACTCAAATTTTGAAATTAAACAATATCCTGATTCTACTACTGTTGCCATTCGCTTTTTGAGTTGTCCTACTGGAAAATCATCTGTGCAGCTATAGGACAGATTTATCTCACATCCATCAAAGAAACCAAAGACATTTTTTCCTCATTCTGACTTTATTTATTTTCTTTTCTCATATGTGATGATCTTAGCTTAATTCCAAAATATTTAATATCATACTCATGTCTTATCAACTACAGTAGGATCTTTGGCAGATGCTGAACTACCTAACCACACCTGTGTTCATGACGGTGCTCGTCAGGTGACTGGACAGCTCACCCTGATCCTTTCGATGCAGTCGGTCGTGCTGGAAGCTCGGATGCACGAGAGTCTGGCAAAGGCTGCCACAGCAGCTGGTGGCAGCACCGCCACCAGAGCTTTTGCGAGTTCTGCACATTTCTTCTGCTCGGGATCTGACACTGTGCACCAACGGGTCTTTTTTCCTGCCGTGCAACAAACATTTCAAACATAGAGTGAAGTTCAGAAAAACAGATATACTCTGTATGTTGTAGAGAAATGTTTGAGACAATCAATCAAACTTTGCATATTAGTAAGTTGCTGTTTTTGTATTCAAATCAATTTTAATAAATGTCTTAAAAAGCAAAAAAATGCCCTTATCAAATATATTCACTAGTTAAATAATAAAACTCACCCTTGGTGCAGCAGGCAAATGTGTAAAAGAGTAAAATAGTGTAAAATCCTCGCATTCTTGCTGGTTACAGATCAAAGAGTGAGCTAAAAATTCTGACAGTCTGCAGAGCACAACAGTTTCCCCACTCCGTTACTCTCCCTGAAGTTGTTGATTTTCCTGCCAAGACTTTCCAAAAAATGCTGAAAGACACTGGTACTAATGGAGTAATAGTAAACCTATTGCGTAAGGGCCACTCCTCTGAAAAAAAGTGCAGTTTTTCACACATGTGGAAAATAATTAGCACCATCTGTCACAAGGACAACCCCTAACCAAAAAGATGTAGAGGTGAAGACTCCTTCAAAGGGCTCAGCTTTATTGTGTCTGGATATGCCGAGATCAATTTAGGACCATGACAAAAAGCCTGGACCTGGAGCTGAGAGCTGAATAAAACACAATATGAACAAAATAACAAGCAAGATTAAAGCAAAATGTCAGTCTTTGTCAGAGTCTCAGTCTCCCATCATTTTAGAAGAAATGTGATGGTAGTAAATGAGAAGTCATCCACATATTCAGCAGCGTAGGGACCATGGGATCTCTTCTGTTTGTCAGCGGAGAGAAGAAACTCCTGCAGTGTGAAGGATGTTCTGTAAATGCTGGATCCTCTGGGTGTGATGCAGCATTGTTGGCTTCCGTTCGGCCAGTATGAGGGACAGTCGAGTGATGCGCTCCTCCAACTGTCAACATCAAAAACATCAACTGTGACACAGGCTAAAAACATGTACTTCCACCCCCCCCCAAGCTGCTTGAGCCTAATTGATTAAATAAGGGCACAGACGGACGCATGCATTGTCCTGACTCTTTACAATCTTTTCAAATGACATCTGAATGTATTTTTTTTAACTCATTGTACTTTTTTCTGATTCAGACTGAGTTTATGCCATATGCAACGCTTTCAAATCCAAACTGAGAGTTCTTGAGGCTGAATTTGCTGCTGCCTTATTTTGGCCAGGACTCCCTTGAAAAAGAGGTTCTTAATCTCAACGGGATTTTCCTGGTTTCAGTATTTATTGATGAAATCTCATTTCACTGTTGACAAACATGAATCGTCTGGGAGACATTTTGAAGCATTGGTGCACTAAAACACAATCTTGGGAGTTCATGAAAACATATCAGAAGTGTTGATTCCTCTTTGACATAAAAATGTTACCTCCTTCAACTCCTGATGAACACAATCTTTTTCCATTTGCTCATCATCCTCTGCACTGGTCTGCAGCCAACTATGCAACACCTCCCTCAGTTTTTGCCATGCCCTGCGTGGACAAAACAAACACGCACACACACACACAGACAATAAAACATCCGTTACTATGGTGACAACATAAATAAGAAAATGTGAAGAAAGGGTAAACTACCGTAGCTGTTTTCTGTCCTGTTGAAAACTCTTCATGTCCAGCTGAATGCTGAGCAGTTCACTTGTCACAGCTGATACTGGATCAGTTCCTCCACCGCCCACAAGCTCTTACAAAAGTAAAATCAAAACCCAAATGTCATCTTAATTGAAAGAGGTCATTATTATTATTATTATTATAATAATAATTGAAAACAAATAAATTTACTGGCAATAAAAGTGTAACTATCATACCTGGACACCTGGAATTCTGTGGCATATTCTGGGAGCTGGGGTTCATGAAAGCAGACGGAGGCAGAAGGAAATATTTGCTTTGAGTTCCCAAAGACAAATCCACCACAGACACCAGTGGTTCAGAGGGTGACACAGAAGATGTGATGGTGCTCTGATGTGTGGAGGTCATGAGGAAGGGTTTTGGAGCTGCTTCAGTGCTGATGATACCAGTCTGATATTGGGTTCTGGAAAACAAAAGAGAGAAAAGGAGAATACATTTGTCAGTGGCTCCTCCACTACTGTTATTTATTGTTATTATTCCCAAAAACGTTTACCCTGTGCCTGGAGATTCAAAGAGTTCCTCACAGCGACGTGGCTGTCGTCGACACGCACGCGTTGGAGGCCTACAAAAAACAAGGAGGACAAACTCTGTGAGACTGAGTCCGTGTGTTGATCACAGATTCACAGCTCCTCAGGTGCTCGGACTCACAGCTCACTGAGCGCGCCGCCTCCAACTCCCTGCTCCACAGAGGAAACGTTCTCAGGTCCACGGGTGGTCAGGCAAAAGGTCACGCTCTTTTTTGCTGGTTGCTCGTTGACCGCTTGTTCTCTTTGGGGTTTACACAGCGCCCGCTGCTTCCACCGCATAGCACAGCGTCTAACCACTCCCTGGAGGTGACGCGTGCTGCCTGACGTAAAGTTATATACCGTTTTATGACGTGCACCCACTTGCTCTTGACTGTGTTGAGTAAGGCTGGAGGTGAGATCGTTCATGTGAGCAGCGTATGTAAGGATGCAGGTCACGCCCTCCCTCAGCAGCTGGTCTCTGTAGACAAGTGCCGCTGTGGCCGCCTGCTCCTGCTTCCTGCGCTGCTCAGTGACCCACAGCCTCCATCCATACAGCACCTGCAGCAGCGACATTCACAGAGACACATTAAAAAGTCCACTGCGTCACATTTAGTGTGGTTTACTGGCAGAGGTCCAAGGTTTGAAAAATTCTACTCATAACTATGTTTTTTAAGTGTATAAAAAATGGAAAACTTGGTGTAGCGGTGGCAGCAGGGGTGGCGCGGAGATAGCCTACGCAGCCAACTCTCTTGTTGACATAACAATCCAAAAAAAAAACTAATTATGTAATCAGAAGGTAAGAATATGCTATTAGGTTTAGCAATAACACATTTTTTTTTGCATTATAATGCAAAAAAATAATTACTTTTCAAATAATCCATTATCTACTCTTAAAGTCAACAGAAAATAAAGAAAATAAAAAGTCCTAAACTGGCCAAATTAAGTGATATTTTTGGAATCATCATGATCTGATTCCTGTTTATATCATTTCAAGCTCTTGCATATTTTCGCATTCACACAATAAGCAGGTGACATCATAAAGTCTGTGAGGATTCAGGACTCAGGGGTTTAGGGGGGACGTTTGGGACTTTGCCAAGGAGTCCTGTAAATGTCTAACTCTGCAGTCTCAACATTAGATGTCACTAATTCTTTCACACGGGACCTTTAATCTCCAGAAAAATCACTTTACAATTTTCCTGCTTTAATTCCTTGTAAGGCTTCTGGAAGAAAAAAAAAAAACCCAAAAAACGTTACCTTGGCTTGAAGAGTGAGAGACCAGTGCCAAAGTGCTTGTTCTGTCTGCTTCACTTCTCTCCGTCTGTGCTGCAGCTGTAATCAGGAAGCAAAGCGAAGACATTCACATTTACTCACTTGGTAGATGCTTTTATCCAAAGTGATTCACAACCGCGAGACAGAACTAAAGCTTCAGTTGTGGTAGGAGATGAAAAAGTACAAAGAGCTCTGCATATCGATCTTTATGTGTAAATCGGTCTTTAAGTGACAACGTTACATCAACAAACCTTCATTTTCCAATGTTCAAAGTAGCTCTGGTACATCTTTAACCTCAGCAACATGATTCCTTGTCGTTTCATAACCTGTGAAATAAAATCACATAAATGAATGACACAGCATGTGGCTTTAAATAGAAAACACTAAATGAGAATAAATTATAGACCTTATATTTCCGGCAGTGGTCGTGATAATTATTCCACTCTCTCAGTGCTTTCCAGAGGAGTTTGGAGTTATGGTGCCGCCTGGCTCTCTCCATACTCATCCTCTCCCTGCGAGCGTCTCTGGTTTGCATCCTCCACTGTCTGAATGTCCGCAGCAGGAACACTGAAAACGGGAAACATCAGCTTACAAAGGTGAAGAAGCATTTTAGGATAATAGCTCTTAGACTAAGCGACTAATTCTGTGGTAAAAGACAACATATTTGTCTGAGACAGCTGAGACTGCAATCACTTAGGTTTTTTGGAGGGTGGATGTCATTGAAATCTGCTGTACACAGCAGGGAAGACAATCAGGTTAAACTGTACGTTCAAGTTTAAATGCACACAGTACAGTTGTACTGTGAAACACCTGTGGCTGCACAGCAGTGACCTTGCTTTCATATGTGTAGTAGAAACTGTGTTGTTTGGGGAGTTGCAGTCATTACCTTGGTTCACTGATCTCTGAACAATGCTCACGGCTTCTGCCTCCTGGTGGCGCTTTGACGCCGCATGTCTTGTTGCTTCTTGCCAAGCATGTAACACCTGCAAAGAAACAAATAAGTGAAGGTGCTAAATAAATAAGTGAATTAGCTTTAAAAGTTAGAATGCTTCACAACCTTGGACTGAAGAATGTGCTGAAAGTGATTCTGTGCTCGTTGCTCCAGGAGCCGGTACTCTGCCTGCAGCGCTGCGTTCTCCCTCCACACTGACAGAACCATTCTGTGGAGACAGATGTTGTTAATATACACCACTGGCTTACAATCAAAGAAAGATACCGTTTGATTGCATGTTTTTTGTGTTTAATACCTGAGAAAGTGCTGCATTTTCAGACTGTGAAGTTCCTCTACTCGACTGCAGACGTGAGACATCTGCAGGTGGTGTTTCTGTGAACACAGCAGGGTCACAGGGTGTAAGATTTTTCTCATTAGATTTACCTCTGCCAACATATGAGATCATGTAAATACTATATACTGCTAGTCACTGGGACTTAAGTACCTTCCAGGCCTCACAGGTGTGTTTGAGAAGTTTAGTTTCATGGTAAAGCTGCATTTCCTCCAGTTTGCCTTTCTTCACTCTCTGGTTCTGAACAAACTGATAAAACACACAAGAATTACTAACATACACAGATAACTGTCCTTCCTTTATTTCCTTGCAAACAGTAAATACAAGTGGTATTAATAACTGATTAGTCAAGGGACAATGAATGAATGAATAGGTTTAAGCGACAAAAATTAATGAACATTTCAAAGTATAACAAACTAAAATCCCTGTTCCAATATTTTACAAACGTATTATAAGCTTATATGAAGCAAACACGTTTTTCTTTAGTTTTCCTTAAGTCTGTTTAAGTTTTTGTTTTTATCTTAAGGGCAAACACGCAGCAGTCGTCAAAAAGCACCTTTTTCCATTTTCCCAGAGCCCATCTCACGCAGCAAAGGTCACCCTGATGACAGGCCTGATACTCTCTGTCTCTCCTGACGTGCAAACAAATAAATAAATCTGTAAGATTAGTATACATATTATATGTATATAAAATCTTCACGTCAGCCAGCACAAAGTTTGGCTCACCTGTCTCGAATCTCAGAACTGTTGTCCTTCCACTGTGTCACTGTGTTGTGAAGGAGTCGGTGCAGGTACAGACAATCGGATGCTTCCAGTTTCTCCTTCTCATTGATCCTCTGCTCCGTCCTTTGTCTCCATCGATCCAAAGCTCTTTGCACGAGGTATCGCTCCTCATGAAGAACTGCCTGATAAACGAGTGAACTTTCAGTGTCTGATACACTGAGCGGTGCTTTCCTTCTGTATATACACCAACAAGATATTTTCCATCTCCAGCTGACATACCATGTGCTCAGAAAGGATCTGCTCCTTGTGCTTCTCTGCTCGACCCCACCAGGTGGAAAGCACCCAAGTGCACAGACGCCGTCTGATGAAGCAGAAAAACAAGCATGTCAGATCACCTCTGCTTGGTTTGTTGGTAAATCTCAAAGACAAAAAAAAAACACTCACTTATTAAAAACATCAGCCTGTTTTCTCCTCTGTTTATAAAGTCTCCTCTGCAGAGTGAACTTGACCCACGAGCTGAAACACTGTGGCAGCATGTGCTCAGCAAACCAAACGTCTGCTCGACGCTCCAGTTCCTGCACATTAGCATGAATTTTTTACTGTTTACTGTTGAACAATATATGTCAAGGTATTTGCCGACTACATACAGTCACAAGTTGATTTGCTTTAGTACTTTGTCTTTATCAATCAATATGCAGATCATTACAATTGTTTTGTTGATATAAAACCTGCTGTGACACATTCAAGTTAAAAAAAACACAAATAAAGTTCATTTGCAATGATTAAAAATTGAGAGAAGTATAAAATACTAACATTAAAGAAGCGAATGCAAAGGATTGCTATTTGTACTTGGTTATTAAAACCAGTGTTGATTAATTCTCTGCTGAATGAATACATAAATAACTTAATAATTTACCTTGAACGTGCTTTATAGGTTTTTACAAAAAACAGTCCAACATACTACAAGTTTAATTTAAATCTTCCTTGGCAGATAAATCTCTCTGATGTATAGAAATATATGTCTGCTCTGTACATTTCTGTGTTTTTTCTTTTGATCTCAACAGCCGATATGCTATTTTATTTTAGTTATATATATTTTTTTTTACCCTGGGGGCCTTCCTGATGCAACCCTCCCATTTATCAGGGATTGGGACTGGCACTGTCCAATTCTTGTGCTTTGTCAAATTAAAAATATACCTGCATGTGTCTTTGCTCAGCAAGTTTCTCCCTCCAGAGGTGAAAACAGCTGGTTAGCAGGGACACGCTGTCAGGACAGAAAAACATTTACACCAAAGATTCAAATCTAAATTAATACAAAGAAGATAAATGATTTACCTGTGGATGCAACTCTATACACCAATACATTCTTTAACTACAGGCAAATGTGAGTGAAGCCACAGGATGAAATAACTGAGGAAAAGCACCTGTAGTTTGACTGTGCAGTTTCTAGCAGTGGTTGAAAGCTCTCGTCTTCAGCCTCCTCCAGATGGTCCTGCCACAGCCTCCAAAACTTTCTCATCATCTACAACAAACACACATGTAAAACTTCAACCATCACCACCAATTTAAATACTTGAAATGCCGCATATTTTTTGCATTAATTGTACAAATCCATTACAGTTTGATAATACTGCTGGAGAGCCATGTTGTTGTTCAAGCGCTGTGTTTTGTTCCAGGTGACATTAAGATGAAGTCCCTGCATTCCGGCGCTCTGCAACAACAATACACCGATCAACACGTGAAATTATCACGTGACATAATTAGGATATTATTTTGCTTAATTTTGGTTCTTACCAGCAGGTGATGTAAGTGGTGCTGATTTGCCATCTGGTTTTCTTCTGCTTCGTCTTTGCACAAGGTCACGTCTACTGATGAGCTCAAGAATCAAACCAAACAATACACTGGACTACACTTAGATTGTTTGTATGAAAAATTAATATTTATTAGGATACAAGCTCTCCATCGCTGCAGTGCTCTGCGCTGAGTGCTCCGAGTGGCTAACTGCGCTGTGGCCTGCAAGCGGTCTTCCTCACTCAGCCTGTGATGCAACGCTTTGCTCCAATTACTCCAACACATCCTCACCAGACGCAGGTTACATGCATGCTGAGCTGCAGCTAAAACATTCAGAAAGGGAACAGCAAGAGAAAACCGAGTCATACAAAAGAAACATATACACAAAATGCATATACAACAGTCAGGTAAATGAAAATAACCTTGGGTCTTTCTTTTGGTTTGGCAGCAGGACACATAACTGACCCACTGATGCAGTGTTTTTCTTTTCAGTCTTAGGATGAAGTGAAGTGAAGCCTTGGTTTCTTTATCTTTGTGGCAACAAAGAGCAGTGTGGAATTCTCTCCACTGATGCAGAGCCTTTGACAAAAGATAAAGTAAATCAGACAAAGTAAAGAGGTATGTAATCACATTTATACAAACAATTGTGGTAACATAGGAGTTCTGAGTGAGTTGATTTTTCATTAAGAATACTGTATCTGTACTGTATTGATAGTTTGAAGCACTGCATAGATATAGTTGTTGGAAACAGTGTTTTTTTGTTGTTTGCCTTTGACCACTAGTTAGCAGCAGGCTTTCAATCATTTGACTCTCTCTCCCTCTCTTTCCGCTCCTCTCACCAGACAAAGTAAAGTGTATAGTTTATTCATATAATATTATATTTTACTAACTATGACAGACTTTCTTGAAACTGTGGGGACAACAATCTCAGTATACTGTGTGATATACTGACCGTCCTCTGTAAAGTCAGCTCCCGCTGTTTGAGACACTGGGCCTCCAAAGTGTGAAGGTGTTGATGCTGCTGCAGCCTCGTCTGCCACAGGCTCCAAGCAGAACTACACAGGTAAAACATAAGCGTCAACCCAAAGCCCTGTACAAAAAAAGGGCTATGGAAGCTTTATTCGCTTCATCCAGTCACACAATATTTAAAAGCAATGTGTAAATACAGTAAACATACCGAAGAGTTGAGAGTTTGTTTTGCTCAAAAGCCGATTCAAGCATTCTCTTCTTCATTCGTCTCATCTCTGTGAAAACCTCCCATCTGTCCCAAACCAGCTGCATCTGTTGTCCGTCAGCTGGTTAATAAAACAAGCAGATTACTGATCCAACAAGTTCATATAATAACTGGCTGAAAATGCACATAAAGTCACATAAAGCAGGATACACTCTAATGAGCAAAGCCTTACCATATGATTGAGCAGTTTTTAGTTTGCTCTTCTTTTCTTGCTGCAATGACATAAATCTGCGCCAGCTATGGAACACCCAGTTATACAGATAATACCTGAAACACAAAATCAATGATTTGAATACACAACAAACAGCTGTTATCAGTCTTATGAGCTACAAGACAGTAACGTGCAGTAGTTCAAGAAGTGCTGGTGTTGTTTACTTAAGTACTAATAAAACAATGTATCAACATAACTTGCAATACATGTTTGAATGTAATGGAGGTTTGTTTATGTAAAACACAATTCTATTTCACAGCAAAAAAAAAGAAAACAGAGATTTCATTTGGGAATCTAATTTGCATCTGAAAGGGTTGTGAATCGTGAAGCCTCTGGTGATTCCAATCCTTAGTTATAATACACTACAGACTTGCAGCACTGACCTGTAGTGACACTCTGCCCTGGTTTTAAGACTCCACTCCCTCCTGGACGTCCACCACTCATCTGTCCATCCTTCAAAGGCTCGTCTGAGTACCACACTGTCATAGTGTGACCTACAAAACCATGCAATGTTACCTTAAAATATTTTTGAGCTTGCCTTAAAATAATGTCTGCATAACTTAACACATAATAATATATATGGCACATTACTTGGCTACATGAGGAGGAACTCGGCCAAAGGTGTTGCGCATCCATATATGTAGGAACTTTCTGGCCAAATGCCTGCAGTTGAAAAAGTCTGAATAAATTAAACATGATAATTAAAAAAACAACAGTAAACTGAAATACAAATTTAACGAATAAGCACCTTATTCTCAGCTCCTTGAGTCTTCCACCTTTGTTCCAGCTGTATCCAACTCTGTAGACAAACTTTCTGGTTTGAACTTTGCGGACCAATTTTGTTTGACCACTAGATCCCACACTGGCCGATAGGACTTTCCCTGTGCCTGGTTTTCTAGAGTTACTCGGCATAGTAAACCACGAATTAGCATCGGTTTTGAAGTAAAATCATCAGTAGTTTATGACAGCAAAAGCTTCGTGTGCGTGAAATAACTTGTTCAGGTAACTAGGTGCCGCGCGTTTGTTTTTCCGTGTCACGTGACCGCGATAATGCGAGCGTGTACATCGTGCCCATTATTTGGCGTTAAAAACACGTCTCTCTGTCGCTTTCAAACTGTAAAGTAATACTTTTAGAATTACACTCATTTAACGCCAATAAAACATTTTCGACATGTTTACTTTGGTCGTACTGAGAAAAATCAGGAACATAACAACAACGTACCCAGGGTCCCCTCAATGTAACTACTATGTATATTGTCATATCCTGACACCCCGCAATGGCGGTGTATGATATTTCTGCTTGAGCGCCAGCAGATCCCTGTGTCAGAAGAACAAATCAAACAAACCCCAACACAATGGATAGCCGTCCCAAACAATGCCTTTATGGTGTTCTAAATTTGGATGAATCTATACTTTTATAAAACCCGTGAGAGTTTATGCACGATTTAAATAGCTCCACGCAAGTGTTATAAGTGTATAACGTGATTTATTTGATCACGATTTATATTTTAAAATGCGACAAAGCTCACGTTCAAAATTCTACAAAGGCGCCGGTGGGCACAGTGTAATCTTTCCAAGGACCTTCTTAAAGCGGCGATCAGAGGAAAACTGAGGCTACGACTTAGAAAACATAGAAAGATCCGTCAATTATTTAAGATTATATAGTCTCCTTGTCAATTAGTTTGTTATTTAAACCCGTGTTGTTTTGTTAACCCTAACATACCCACTGTGTTTCCTGAAAACTCTGCAACAACTCAACCGGCACTGAGACTTGGTAGTCGCTGAGTGGGCATTATCCCCATTCCTTAGCTAGTTAGCTAGCTAGCTAAAGGTGCTAGTTTAGCTAGCTAGCTAACTAACTATCGCGAATTCACGGTGCTCAGCTCGACCAGTTCTCGACACAACGTCCAAACCGAGTAAGTGTTATTAATATTAAGAATTAGACAATCATTCGTGATAAATTTGTTCAACACACGATGTGACGGACCAACTGTATGTGAGACGCTAGCCGAGCCAAACCTCCAGCAGCCTTTGATAATTCTCGTTTATTGTCTTCAAACTCTACGAAGACTTTATTCATTTTTGACATAGTGACGTGGAGCGACTGTTTACATCACACTAATTATTTCACAGTCAAACGTTTTCAGGAATTTCTACACTTGAAACTAGCTCGAGGTAATTCATTGTGATTGACATGTCTCATGTTGGCATCACTGGCTGTTGTCAATTAACTTGCTAATTGGCTAGCAGCGTTTGCTAAAACTGTCCCCAAGTAATATAGCGCAAGGTTTAATCAAAGCTGTTGATTTGATAGTTATATTAATATATCAACATTTCAGTTGTTTCCAGAAATTGTTGAAACAGAAGCTATTTGTTCTGTGTCTGCAGTTTATCATGGAGAACGATGCTTGTGTTGAGCAGAAGATTGTCACTGCAGCTGTGGATCAAGTAAAGCAGCAGCTTACACCCGCAGCTCCTTACAGATACACAAAGGTGAAGAAAAACACCAACCATGTTCATATATTTACACGTTGTATTGAATGGACATTATGAATACTAATCATTTTTTAAATTGTTCTTGTGTAGGAAGAGCTTCTTGAAATCAAACAATTGCCAGTCTCCAATGAAAGGCCAGAATGTCTCTGTGAGAAATACGACAGGTGAGAATGAATTTCTTTGATGTAAAACTGCCCCATAACATTTCAGTAAAATGTGGGTGATTGATGGTGGATTCTCTCTGCAGAAGAATTTATTCTCTTTATTTTTTATTTTATTTGACGAGGTCAGATATGTCAGGGTTTGACGGATCAAGCATTAAAAATGATATTCATTGAAAAATGCATTTCGGAACACACATGAACAGCATTAGAGTCAAAAGTCTTTATGTCTTTCAAGAGACGGATGCATAGGGCACTGGCAACAGAATTCCAATAACAAATAAAGATGCCTGCACACAGTCTTACCATACAATTGAAATTCAATCGTCTAGAGCAGTTTGATAAATATTGCACTAATGTCACCTGGAACAGACCAGACAGCCTGCTCAGAAAAGCTGCTGGTGTTGTGACTTCCTGTGTCTGAACGCACTGACCAGAAGTGATTAGATCAAAAAATTATTTTGTCAATGCTGTAAATTGTGCAGCATCCTGCTACATATGTCTGAAAATTGGCAGATTCATCCATTTATAGGCCACAATGATGAGGAACTATGTTTAGATACTGTTTAAAAGTGGAATTGATTCCCTATCCTCTAACTGGTAAAATGTTTGCAAATCTGTGTAGAAAACTTTCATTCTTACTTTTTTCCAGTGCTATGTTGCTGCCATTGGCTAAAAAGATAAATGTTGCTGATGCATTGTCATATTTTAAAACATAAAAATTATACCACTAAAAAAATTTTACTTTCCATGTAAGCTGAATTACCAACAGAGTTTATACACTCACTAGTAGTGCTGAGCAGTATATTGATGACGATGTCTACATGTCAGAGCATAATGGTTTGACTGGTTGAAGATGATAGAAAGGTAGCATTCATTTTGGATTTCCACCTGTTACAACCAACATGCTGAAGTCCATCTTTAAATGCACAACTGCAAAACCTTGAAGCAAATGAGCTGCAGCAGTGGAAGACCTCGACTTAATTTGTTTTTTGAAACCATTTAGTGACTTAATTCAGTGTGAGTAAATCTCTTCAATCATTACTTTCAAATGGTGTTTTGATACAGTGATGGTGTCTGGGACCCTGAGAAGTGGCATGCCTCACTGTATCCTGCTTCAGAGCGGAGCTCACCAGTGGATGGTTTTAAGAAGGACTATGTTGATGACAGAGTTCCCCTGAAACGAAGAATCCCAGGTAAATGACAATCAAGGCCAATGCTAGACATCTACACATTTATATATCGACCAATGCAGGTTATCATATTGTTTTTTTGCAAGATGTGAGAATTTGTAAAGCTGTGAGAATCTTAATTTTGTTGTAGTTTTTGTTTGTAATATTCAGTGGCTACCAGCGATGGGCATTCCTAGTAAACATGCTAATTGAAAGTCTTTGCTTATTGATAGCTGCCCCTGCTTGGAGGACTGTGTGTTCCTTTTGCTAAAACAACAATGTCACACAATCATTCATATAAACAGGCATAGTGTCTCCGACCATCCCAGTTGTTTCAAGTCATTGTTTTTTTTGTTGCCTATCTGTCATTTTGTTCCCATCTGCCTCTCTGCTGCATGCAAGGGCAAATATTCACACTCGCACATGAAGAGCAGATAACAGAAGTTAGTTGGTTAAAAGGTGTGTTAAATGTTTCTCAAAAAACATGAAAACCAGGCTGAAATATAGTGTTTGAAAACACCCTGCGTCTCATTATAAACCTTTGCTCTGAAACACAATTGCGCAGATATCTGCGTTTCAATCCGAAAGTTACTTTGACCTGTCTGAGCTCTCAAAAAGGAAATCTTCCTCATGGCTCAAAACTACAGATTTACAGAACAGATTTTAGTAAATAAAATGGAAACCTACAATGGCTCCATACATTCTGTAGCATTTAGACCTATACTTGAAACTACACCTTGTGACTTGGGGATAAAGAGATGGGGTTATCGATTTCTTAATTATCTTTTCAATATACTCATGAATAGCATCCATTAATGCCCATCCCTTGTGGCTACAGATGATGCCTAAATAAAATTATAATATGTCTACTGTAGAGTTTGTCCAATCATCTAAAACCCACGCATCATATTCAGATCCTCGTGAGCGACTAAAGGAAGATGATCTGGACGTCATACTGAGCCCACAGCGACGCAGCTTTGGAGGTGGATGTCAGGGCAGTGCTGCACCCGCGCCCCACATCCGTCGCCCAATCAGCCCGCTGGAAAATAAGGAGAATGAAAGTCTTCGTCTAGGAGGGGCACGAAGAATCGGCAGTGGGCGCATCATTGCTGCCCGAGCCTTTGAGAGAGAAGCCCGTGCAGAAAAAGAACGGGAACGTGAGCGAGAATATAAAGATAAAAGATTCAGGGTTGGTGCTGATCTTTCTCACTGTAATATCTTGTTCAAATATTGTTGCATTCATTGCACTGATGTTACAACTCTAATTAGAATTGTTTTTAGATGGAGTTCAAAATGACTGAATTTTACTGCAGGATACTTTTTGCTCTAATTATAGAAATGTGTGTAACTGAAGAATAACTCAGTTCTCTTTATTTTTATTTCAATATCATTTATAGAGAGATTTTGGTGACAAACGTGTCTTCAGTGAAAGAAGAAGGAATGACTCGTACGCAGAGGAAGAGCCAGAGTGGTTCTCTGGGGGCCCAACAAGCCAGTCTGAAACGATTGAACTCATTGGGTTTGATGACAAAATCCTGGAAGATGACAAACGCAGGTCCAAGAGGTCAAGAAAGCGAACGGAGTCTGTGAAAGAAGGCATGCTAAAATTTGTTATGTTATTTGTTACACTAGTTCTGTTTCATTCAGTTGTTCTTGGGTATTATTTGATGACTAACTTTGTGTGACACCAATCATATTATGGATACTATTTTTATTTCTATGCCAAATAGTGGAATGTAATGGTGGGCAAGTGGAAGGGCAACATGTGCAGTCTACAGCTGATCAAGAGGTTCCCCACCCTGATGTTCTGCCAGAGCAGTCGACTGGAGACTTTGACTTCAATGAGTTCTTCAATCTGGAGAAGACTATGCCAGGACTGGCTTCGGTAAGTTCTGGGGTGCACTGTGTGGTTATGTTGGTGCTTGAAGGTGTGTACATCACAGATGGGATGGTTTCTACTAAAACGCTATCAATATGATCACTGAACAGTAGAGGTTTTCAGGTGCATCTTCATTTCAGTCATTAAAAACCTCCGGAAGGTTGATTTAATTGGCAGCAATCATAAATGATATTAATTGAAATGTCTAGTACAGGATACCTCTGCTGTGATGTCACTGAACCAGATCTGTGGTGGTGGCTGTCATCACAAAATGGTGCACTTCTTATGCTTTGTGCTCTTGTATGGGATTCAAGAAAATTTTAATTGACAAACCAAGTTTATGCCCATCATTATAGCTACATTAAACGTACAATTAGTTGAAAAACTAACCGTCTTCAAGTTAACTGAGACTTTCATTATACCAACACAATACCAAAAAGCACTGCATTCATTGATGATGCCCTCAGTGGTCTTGCACATTTTGTCCTAAATCGATGGAAAGCGGTCAAAACGTAAGTGCGATTTTTGTTCTTGTACCCTTCTGCCTGTATATTTTGTGTTTTCCCACATACTCAACAGGGTTCTGTTTCTCTTTCAGATGATAGAGGATGTTTTGGGGGAGGGCCCTGTATCAGCCAGCCGCTTCAGTCAGTGGTTCTCCAGTAACATGAGCCCTTCAGGCAGCCAGTCCAGTAGTCTGAGGTCTACTCCTCATGAGGAGCTGGAAAAACTTGCAGGTGAATTATTTAATTTCCTTGGCTTTTCCACTGTTTGAACAATTTGAATGGACCAGGTCACAGCCCTTTACATCAGTACAATCTAAAAACAAACTCATTAACTTTAGAACAAGTTTAATGTTATAAAGGTGGCAGGGGGTCTTGGATTTTTGTACAACATGATAATTGTGGATAAGTCTATGTTGTAACAAGCTTCTGAATTTCTGTCACACTGTTGCCCAAACCCTGTGAATGAATCAGTTCTTGAATCGACCCGATTCTGAGTTTTGCTGAACTCTCAATCTGGGAGAGTACATGGTAAAAAAAAGTGGCTGTCCAGTTTTGTCAACCCCAAATTGCTGTTCTTCTGTATCCCCAAATGCTCAGTCTTTTGACTACATACTCACTCAAAAAATGGATATCTTGAACCTTGATTGTTTTTTCTTCTTTCAAGGGCTTGAACCATGTGGTACCAACCAAGATCCTGCCTCCTTCTTTACACCTATTCAGTCATCGGATTGCAGGGAGAAGGTGGACATCCTGGAGTTGCTGCACAAAGCCAAGATCGACCTGAAGCCTCTTCTGTCCACCCTATCAGTAAATAAAGCTCGGCTCCGGGAGAACAGTACGTTTCACCTCACTAAATTTTGAACTCCTGACTTATATCATTACATTATTGTGATAAGAAATGTTATGAAAAAGTACAGAAGTGCACAAAATGACTGAACCACAGTATAAGATTGGGTACCAAACACAGGGAGAGGTGACTAGACTGAAGACCATAGAGTATCTAAATAAGTAAATGGCTCCCAAATCTCGAAGGGTGGGGAAAGAAAGGACCCATTAATTTTGTATCCAATCAAAGGGTGGATACAGGACTCCACCACTGTACGTCCATAATTGGTTAAAACACTGTAACTGTCTATTTTGAGCAGCTACATAGATGTTGACTTTTCTGTACCTAGCTTCCACTGGAGTGGTGCTCTCGCTCGAGGAGGTGGAGGGGGAGATGAAGGGGATGAAGCTGGGTTCAGGACCCCAGGCGCGAAAGGTTCCACCTCCACAGAGGGGAAATGGTACGCCCTTCATGGCTGAGCATTTAGAGGAGGCCTTGACTGGTTGCTCCAGTGTCCGGCCACGATCACGTGACACCGACATGTCGGCCTTTAATAAACTAGTCAGCAGTATGAAGGCAAGTGGAACTCTGCCATCTCTCCCCAAAACCAACACCAACAATGTAAGTATTTATATGAAGCTTGTTTTGTTTTTATACTATACCCCCAGGCTTACAAAAGTCATTCCTAAATTTTTCAATATACCAACGGTCTACAAAATGATGGGCATAAATTTGTTCCTCAACTGTTCAACGGTTGTCTTGTTTCGTATTTGAACATGTTATATTAAACTGCATGTGTCGTTTTTGCAAGTCTATTTGTCGAATGTACCAAGGTAACCGTCATGACTGTCGCTGAACAAATCAGACGTAAAGGGAAGTGAAAGTACATAAATCCATATCATCAACTTGCATGAGCGACACGCATCGTGGCTGGCTTGTACAAATCTATCCGAGTGGCCTTGCAGTGACTGAGTTTAAGGTTTCAGCAGTGCTGTATGGAGTAATTATTAAAAAAAAAATTAATTTTTAAAATTCAAAATGTATATAACATGGTCTACACTACATGATGGTTACTCGGATAGGTTTTTACATGAAAAATGTTTTTTTGGGGTTGCATTGCACCCACCACAAATTTCTCCTTGTGCAATGCAGCAACCATCAGAATCAACTCCAGTGACCTTGTCTGAAGCCCAGGTGCCTGCACAGCAGCAGAATAACATATTCCAGGTGTGTATACCTACTGTCCTGTCCAGATTAACTTTCAAGTATGCCCAAATATTATTTTCCTAAAAATTAAAGGTTTCTGGTGCTGTCATTTCATCAGTGCATCGTTGTGCCGTTTAAGTTTAACAAGTGTTTAATGTTAACAAGTGAAAAATCTGATTTTGTGACGTCTGTTTTTAAAATTGGCTTTGTTTGGTTTAGGCATGTTTTCTTTAAATCTTTTACCAGGAAGGAAACCCGTTTCGTCAAATTTTGGAAAAATACTGAACCCTGCAGTTTACTGCACTGTTTGTGTTATAGGAGCTCTTGGTCGGTCCTGCTCGTAGTGGTTCCCCTATGCTACTCGGCAATCTGTTGGGCAGCTCTGAGGGCCCAACATCCTCTGGCCCTCTTCATGGCCTACTACACAAGGGCCCTTCACCACCTCTCTTTCCACAGAGGGCACCTTCACCTGACTACTTCAACAGTCAATTGCAACCTACAGCTGGTAAGATCATTGCATTTTATGCACTATGCAAACATTTTGAGACATGACACACATTTACTATTGAATGTTTTGCCTCAGATTTAACACCATGCTTATCGATATCTGCTTAGGAACTTGCAATGTCTGACATCTTTATTTCAGTTTTTGTTTGGGGGGATGCTGTGGAAGAGATGAGCATTATGTTTTGTTTTGTTTTTGTTCCCCCCCTCATGTCAAGGTTTTCCTGTTGGTCCCCAGCCCATGCTACCAGGACAGTTTGGTGACATACACAGGTCCATCAGTCCTGGATCTGCTGCACAACAGGTAACCTGAATTACTGGAATCAGTTTACTAGAATAAATGGGTTGATGAAAGATAGCGCACACAGTGAAACTTTGTCTGTTTTGGGTTAAATTTGCAGTAGATTACACCAATGGTTTGGATTAAAAGTTGAGAGAATATCAGTTGTCAAAATGACAAATATATAATATTGTTTTTCCTCACCAAATTCCAAGATGATGATATATGAAGACATTGTTTTGGTGATCTCTTCAGCTATGTTTATCATTTGTCCAGATGAGGGTGCTCTCAGTGCCTGTGAATCAAGCTGACCTGGAAGCACTGGCATTCCAGCAGGACCTTGCTCTACATGCTCATCACACATTTCAGTCCAACTACAACAAACCACCTATGGACAAGTCTTTTAGAAATCGGTTAGTTTTTCAAACTGTTGGATTTATGAAGATAAATGTTTTTGGCCATCTGTTTTCGGCTATCTGCTTTTTATTTTAGTAAACGAGAAGATGCCGAATCTTGCATGTTAAATTGAATTGCAAGGAATATACAGGTTTTGGTATATTGGCTCATGTGATTGTACTTGACAGACCGCAACGTGTTAATCGCTCCCCTGGTCCAGGCTCTCAACCTGCGGGGAGAAACTCTCCAGGCAACCCGGTCACCAGCATGGTGAGTATAGTATTTTTGTAAAATCGACTCCATATTACTGATATTTGATGCCTTTTTTATTTTTATTATTACAGTTGTCTCCTTCATTTACACCCACATCTGTAATCCGCAAAATGTACGCAACGAAAGAGAAGAGCAAAGATGAACCATTTAGTCGTTCGGAAAACAAAGAGGACGGCACAGCACACTCTCATGATGGTATAGCACATTGTATCATCCACATCATGATTTGGACTTCAGTTTGATGTACTACAAAACTAAGGTTTGGATTATGCGTTTACAGACCGAAGCTCTCCAAATCTATACCTGGAAGCGATTGAGGGGAATGCAGCCCAGGTTGGGGGAGCAAAGGCCGCCTCGCAGACTTTACAAAGCAAGGACCAGGAGCGTCTCAGGCCTGGCTCTGCAGGATGCCATACATCGACCATGGCACCTCCCGGAACATCTTCATCTTTTCCTCGGCCAATTTACCCAGTACCGTTATTATCCCCCCATGTACCCATGGTACGTCCTCCTCCTCCCCCCCAGCTCCACCCGAATGTGGTTCAGCGAATGCTGGCCCAGGGTATCCAGCCCCAGCAGCTTGGACCTGCTCTTGTGCAAGCCGGTTAGTATATTGTATTTTTTTTTTCATCAACCATAAACGGACACAAACTAAAATCTTGACTTGTACTCGCAGGCATATTTCCACCACATGTTGACCTTGCACAACTTCAAGGCTTGCCTCCTGCCCTTCTTGGACAACCGCTGTACCCACTAAATGCAGCTGGACATCCACTTCTACCTCCTAGAGCCAGTACTCAGATGCAGTTAGCAGTAATGCAACAGCAACTTCAGCAACAGAGACCAAGTAAGTTGAACTAATGTGGTGTGTGTAGGTAGGTGTAGTGATGGCAAATAGACGAGAGATTCCAAATAATAAACGTTCAATCGTTTTGAATTTAAAAAAAATAAAATGCATTACATGGCTAGAAATCAGCAAAATATAGTTGCCATTTGTTCCTAGCAAAATAAATTTACAGTAAGGCAACTAGCAATAACAATGGATAAACTTTGCTGATCAAATTCTCAACATTGTTAACAGCAATTTAACATAATGCCTATCTGAGCTGGTCATTAACAGACGTGTTGTAACCAAGTAGTTTTGCATCATCACTGACATTTTCTACTCGGGTAAATGTGTATCTTTATTGTGCTTTTTCTATTCTTGATGACCGCTCGGGTGTTAAAATACAGTTATGCCATTCGGCTATTTTCACACATTCATACAGTGCATCAATATGAGGCACTTTCTTTCACCCATTCACATGCTGACAACAGAACTACCTGAACAATTTGGGGTTAATGGGACCAAGGACACATGGTTATGTTGACAAAAGGGAGCCAGGGATTTAAACCCCATCTCAGACCCCTGAATATGGGATAACTTTAAAAAGCCAATAATTGTCTGCTGCAGTTAATGTTTAATATACTGTGTAATTAGTGTAGTTAAACCTGGCTTTAAAGGTTTTGGTTGCCCTTTTTGTTCATTTTCTGCTTTTGATTAACTTGTATTTTGTCTCTTGTAGTTCATCCAAGTGTTCAAGGCCATCTGTCACAGAGCCAAGGCCCCCACCGGACGAATGGCTCTCAGGGACACGGAGGCCCCCCCCCTCTAGGCCTTGCAAAGTGGTTTGGATCAGATGTTTTGGAACAGCCACTCCCCTCAATGCCGGCCAAGGTCATAAGTGTAGATGAATTGGAGTTGCGGCCATAAAAAAATAACTGTGCTTGGTGGCAAGATATATATATTTTTCCTTTTTTTTTTTGGGCAGATCTCCTCCACCTCGTTACCATAGAAATGTGAATTTTAATTTGAAAGACAGTGCACAGAACTGGATAGTATAACATGTCATTTCTTCAACCCTGAAATCACTGCTTTGAAGAGGTGATTGATGGAGATGTTTTTTGTAGCAGAGTGAATTTTTTTTTTGTATTAGATAATGCACAGTAAATATTGTATAGGCCTAATTGTACAGACCATGGAAAACGATGTTATGCTCCCTGTAAATAAGTATGGTGGTTTGGTTTCTTCTTGTCTGGGTATGGGGAAGGTAAAACTCCTGCAATTCAATTCAACCAAAATTGAGATGTCACCAAGAGCTGTTAGCATTCCTCTGTCTTGTCTACCCCTGACCCTCCCCTCTCCACGCATTGAGAAAGGGCCACTGCTAATGACAAATATTAGATTTGAGTAATTTTGTGGTATGGCTTGTGGCCTTTTTCTATAGAGGTGACTGGTAGGAGCATTACAAGACAACTCCAGGCAATGTTTGTGCCTTTTTTCTTTTCTCTTTAAATGTATCCTCTCCCATCCATGTCACTATTGGGGACAGCACTACTCTCACTGTCAATTTTTTTGAGGGTGTTTGGGATGCAGTTAATGTGCTTAAAGCACAAATAGAATTAATAAATAAAACTTAAGTAAAATGGTTTAATTGCTTTTAAATTATTTTTGTTTTACTCCCGTGCAACTACCTCGATTGTAGAACCTTGGTTGAACAGCCCTAATGGCTGCCTTACTGGCTATACCTGTACAATGTCGAGCAATAACAGACCTGTATGGTGCCATCATTTATGGTGGTAGTGTTTGAACTGAAGGGATTTAGATTGAGGTGTTTACAATAAAACCTGATATACATTTGAGGGGAGCTCATGTACACTTTAGGTTCTGTAAGTTTGAACTGAATGCAAAGCAAGTAAGACATTTAAATCGGTGTTGGCTGTACAAGCAGAGGCAATGAAGGTCAATTAGGCATATGCCAGTTTCTCTGGTAAAAGTCTTGCCCAGTATTGAGGTTTTCTTTGAAAGGGATGAGCCAGCATATCTGCAGATATTGGGCTTGTTGCAGCTGTTGCCATATTGTCAAGCATGTGGGAGTTTATAACAAATTTCTTGGTATAAAAACATTTAGAGAAACTTTGCTGACAATCTGCTGCTTGACACAGTTCATATGCTGTTACTGCTGTTATTTGTTTATAAAAACTTTATCATTTATAAGGTCACTCATGGGATTAGCTATTTTAAAGTCATGAATTGCAGCTGAACTCATCCAAAAGTGGAACCACATATTTTACATCCCTGTATATGGGAGACATCTTACATTTTATAGTTGAATTAATACATAATATTTCATACCCCAAACGGTTAATCACCTGCTATCTTGTCAGGTACTTATGAATTCATTTTTGAAAAATTAAATAGTGTGGCCAATGGCAAAGGGAACTTGGCTTGTTACGGGAAGGTCGCCAGTTCAAGTCCCCACCAGGTCGAAAGGGCTGCTGTACCCCTGAGCAAGGTACCCAACCTCCATTGCTCCCCGGGCGCTACTCGGTGTGGCAGCCCCACTGCTCCTAACTCTAGGATGGGTCAAAATGCAGAGAATAATCCCCCTAAAGGGATTAATAAAGTATCTAAAAAAAAAAAAAACAAGACCAGAATTATTAAGAGCGTTAACAAATATTCAACATTTGCAACAACATTTAATGTCTCACTTAATGATGCAATTTAAAGCACTTAAAGGCACTTATTCAAAACAAAACAAACCAGGACTTCAAAACGGCAGTAACAGATTGGACAAACGTTACACGTGATTTTCCTGTGACCTGTCAAAATGGATGTGGGTTATTACTCATGACTGTTAAATAATCCTGTTCTCCTAAGATTTGGCTAGTTTCCTAAGAATTTGTATAATTATGTTAGTGTTTTATGTACGGTCAGTGTAACGTCAAACATGTGTCTTTAACACTGAGCTCAGAGGAGAGGGGGGGTAGTTGGTTGGTTGGTTAGTGGGTGGTGGGGGAGGGGTTGGCTTTACAAACAGAGGCAGGAAGAGATTAGACCTGCGTGTTCATGTTTCGGCAGAAAGACACGAAAAGACCCCGATGGTGCTGAGGCTCTTTCGCTCCTCCGCGCGATTGTCACCGTGACGAGGACCAATTAAAGACACGCGTTGCAGAATGAAACCGCAGGGAAACATTTCTCACAAAACGAGCGACCCCCACCCGTCAAGAAACCAGGGTCAAAGTTCACAGGAAGCTGGGGGGCTGCCATTTTTCTCTGCTGCTGCTACTGCTAACATTTAACGTTAGATGCTAAAGCGACGGGGTTTTAGGTTTTGTTAGCTAGCTTGAATCAACGGAACGACACCGTAACGTACACAATCCGCCATTCCCCCGACCGCTGACGCGAACAACCGTCGTTATTGGATGAATTCGGCATGGAGAAAGTAGCGGAGCCGTCTTGGACTTCTTCGTACACCTACCAGGTGAGCAAGCACAGTGCGGAGATGCTACACAACCTCAACGTTCAGAGGAAAGATGGAGGCAGGTTCTGCGATGTGGTCTTGCGCGTCGGCGAGGAGAGCTTCCCTGCTCACAAGGCGGTGTTGGCCGCATGCAGTGAGTATTTCGAGTCGGTCTTCAGTCGCCCCACGGAGGGTGACGGAGACGCGAAGGAGCTGGAGATGCACACGATCAGTCCCAAAGTTTTCAAAGACATCCTGGACTTCGCGTATACGTCCAGGATCGTTGTCAGGCTCGAATGCTTCCCGGAGCTGATGACAGCCGCCAAGTTTCTGCTGATGAGGTCGGTGATTGAGATCTGTCAGGAGGTCATCAAACAGTCCAACGTGCAGATCTTGGTCCCGACCTCACGGGGATTAGACGCCAGCCTTTTCCAGGCCACGGGAGCCGCGGAGCTGGGTTTCCCGGTGGCACAGTCGGATTTTGTAAACGGAACAGGAATGCTGATGAACGGTCAGAGCTTTGCTAATAACACGCAGATACACATGGATGGGAGCGAGGACGCCGCCGCCGTGTCACTGGTAGACGGCGGTGAGTCGTCAGTGCCGATGATGGAGTCTGTCGACGGATTGCCCGTCTCCCCATCCACAGACTTGACGGAGAACACACTTCATCACGAAGACGGTTCTCCGGGCTCTAAGAGGGGCAGAGGGAGACCAAAGAAAGCTGGTGGTGCGGTGGAGACTGTCTTCAATCACAGCATCATGAAAGACAACGGGCTGTTTCCTTGTGGCACCTGCGGTAAAGCTTTCACCGAAGCTTCCCGATTGAAGAACCACGAAGCGCAACACGGAGCCCAGAGCGGCGGAGCACACCACCTGAATGACAGCCTGTCATCGGCGGGCGGCGCGTCTCTCGTGTCCCATCCGGGCATGGTCCAAAACGGCTTGCAGTTACACGGAGCTCTAACGCTGGATAACGGTCGCAAACGGGAGAGGACCAGGCGACACGTCGGCTGTGACATTTGCGGAAAAGTTTTCCGTGACGTTTACCACCTGAACCGACACAAGCTTTCCCATTCCGGGGAAAAGCCGTACGCGTGTCCGGTGTGCGGGTTGCGGTTTAAACGCAAGGACAGGATGTCTTACCATGTGCGCTCCCACGATGGCTCAGTCGGAAAACCATACGTGTGCCAAAGCTGTGGGAAAGGTTTTTCAAGGTGAGCTGAGCTTTATTCCCGTTGATCCAAAGTCTTTGTATGTTTGAGGACAATGCGTGTTTGTGCCTCAGTGCCTGGACATCATCCAGGACAGCTGCAACGTTTACACACACCACTGTTTCCTGCTTATGATTATAGCAATATTTATGAAGAAAGATGATCAGTCTGAGACGTAATGAACGATTGTTACAAATGAACAGTCGTTCAGAAATACAGCAACAGCTCCAATGTCAAAAACAATGGGCTCTTGGTATGTTTAAATACTATTAAATCCAACCCTTACCGTGACAGTCAATGTAAATTATAACAGTAAGGTGTCATGTCAGTACTGTACAGAGTGACTGTCATCACATTTACTTTGGTTATTTCTAAACAGGATACAACCCCTGCTGCAGTTTCTCAGACCCACTGTTGTTGTCAGGGCCAGTTACAAACTCACTGTCACCATCTACTGCTGTGGAGGTAACATACAAGAAGACCTGATGATACACAAAAAGCACTCTCTGTTCTTTTTTTTCTTAAATCCATAAACGTGATGAGGGGAAGTGATAGAGGGGCATTTGTGCATACAACAGCCATTGTGACATATTTAGCAGAAACATATTAACAAATGGCACTGTGTTTCTGTAAATCAGCTAAATGGAGCTCATCTGTCGTTAATTTGATTATTTACACCTGTGATTTTTTTCTGTGACCTGACAAATGGGCCCATATTCACGGGTGTGTTATGTTCAGATAATGACATTGCTACAGAGTATTTTTCAGATGTATTATGACTTCTAGCATAGCTCTGATCGTAAATGAATTCTCAACATGTTTACATGGACAGCAATATCTCAATATTAACCTGATTAAGTAGTTTCAGAATTGTCCAATTACCTTAGACCATATGCGGTCATACTTGGAATAAGCAAAGCATGGTAATGGATTTTAGTTGTGTTAAGTAGAAAGGCATACACCTTAATCAGATTATAACTAGTTACACACCAGTTAACATTATTGACATTGTTCCTAACCAGGCTTTTTTCTGAAACATGTAAATGGAAATATCCATGTAATTTACAACTCATGTAAACACACTCATTTAAATAATGTATTATTTAGAATAAGGTATAGGATGTGTCCGTGTCTTAAATCCTCAAATTGAACAAAAGTCTTGTTAATGTTATCAGTAACACCTGGGCCTTTCCTGCTGTGAAAAAGGCGTATTGTTTATGTTGGCTTTCTGTCGCACTGTCACAGCTTAACTGTGCGCTTGAACAGAGAAGAGCCATCCTTGATGTAATTGCTAACATTTGCTTAAACGACAGAGGCCAAAATGTCTGCTGTGAATCCGGAACCATGATGTTTTTACGCTGCGGGCTTCTACAACGCTTGTTCACTGCAATCTCTGCCAAGGAGGTTATGTGTCCAGTGTCCACTGCAGTGCTCTTTGTCTGTTGGCAGAAAATCTAATCAACCAGTTTTCATAAAACTGTGAAGTAGGGGTGGGCGATATTGGCAAACAATAATATCAATATATTTTGGGATTTTGATGACAATTGGTCAATATCCTTTTAAAATTTAGATTTTTAATTGTTCAAGTCATTAATTGTTGTTTATGATTATATCAATGGACTCTGTTTCAGGAAAACAAGATATATCTGGTCCTTGTTTTGTTTTTTTCACTTTGACTTTGTGACACTATCAATCATTTTCTCGATTCATTCATTAGGTGTTTGGTCCATGAAATATCAGGAAAGTTGTTTTAAAAATGTGTCTGTGTTTCCCAAACCTCAAAATAATGAAAGCCTTATTGCAGTTTGTGGTTTAGAATGGGGAGGTCTTATTCTCTACATGTATGACTAGAATTATTTAATTGAAAAACTGTCCTTAGATTTTTCAGGCTCTGTTAAAGCCAGTGACGCTAACATCAACCTGCTAACACCTTTTTTTTTCGTCCAGACCTGACCATCTGAATGGACATATCAAACAGGTTCACACAACAGAGAGACCCCACAAGTGCCAGGTAATACATAATGTATACATATTGAATTGACGCTCATGCGCCAGTGATGGTTGTAAATGACATTAGAGAGGCATTAACATGTGGAATTTTTCTCCATCGCAGATTTGTAATGCCTCTTTTGCCACAAGAGATCGCCTCCGGTCACACCTTGCATGCCACGAGGACAAAATCCCCTGCAAAGTTTGTGGCAAGTTCCTGCGTGCTGCCTACATGACCGACCACCTCAAGAAACACAGTGAAGGGACACATAACTACTGTGGCATTTGCAACAAAGGTAATCATTTAAACGTGTCCGCTTATTGCACACCTGCAAAGACGTTTGTGACTGCTTTGCCCCATGACAGGTGACATAGATGCACATGCTGCTATGCCTATTCTTCTTTGCTGTGCTTCTAGGAAAAGTATGATGGATGGCAGTGAAGCTGAACTACTGTGGATATTTCTTTTTTTTTATATATCAACAATGTGCCATTGCAACCTTGTAACCAAAAACATCTTACAGGGCTGTGACTATTCTCATGCAATTTGCCATGATGGTGCAAAACCAACAATATCTTGTTGCACTCTGTTGTGAAGCTCAACTCTCATGTGAGTGTGTGCTAGGACCATGCAACTGTACCAGTCTGTTTGTGCTTGTTTGGTTTTCTCGTTGAACCCTGGTTAATATTTCACCCTCTCCTCGCCAGCAGTATTTTTGCTACGATGATGCAATACTGTTTTCTCACTGAATGGTAACCTCACCCTCTGGATTGGAATTGAATGCCGTTGTTTTGAAATCAGAGTCCGCTACAAAAGCTTTCCCTAAAAATAATCAACTATTGAGTGCCTGTAGGTGAATCAGCTGGCAATCACAGTGTGATACAAGGATGGCAGTGTTGTGATTAGTTCAGTCCGATACGGTTTGCATCACGCTTGGTGATAAAGTGAATGAATGAATGAATGAATGAATTGGAACCCATGGCATTGTGATAGAATTGTGGTGGGTCTTGTGATTTAAGATATTGAGATGCAGTTGTGATTTCCAATTAGAAAAATTGATGATGACTGAACTTTGATCCCCGATCGATCATCAGTGTTCCAGAGCCGTTCTGGTTCATGGTTCTTGACGCTGATGAAGTTGATGGCGCAGACCAACCTTGTTCACAGGACACAGGAGTGTGTAAAACGACTGCCTTGTTCTTTGTTCTTCTGGTCCCAGGTTTCTCCACTGCGTCCTACCTTAAGGTGCATATAAAGACACACCATGGCTCTCCACTGCCCCCCACTGCCACAATGCACACCTTCCCTGAGCCACGGGGGGGACTGCAGATGCACAACGGCACCCCTTACCACATGGGACGCCAGTGCTCAGTGGAAGGCAAGCAGCCGCCCGCCCCATCCCAAACTTTCATGTTTCTGGCTTTCATGTGCTCTGCTGATTTTTTTTTTTTTTTGGAGAAACATGCTTTTGCATCGCTGTGTATGTTTCACACAAGAAAATACATCAACCTCACTGCAATGCTATTCTCTAAAACATAGACCGTTCTGCAATTTCACCTGCTTTTTTTTCTTTTTGTTGGACATGTGTGGGTGTCTTAGATTAGAGTATTTGCATCACTTCCCTGTGGCAATGGGATAGAAATTACAACTCAACTCAATGAGGACTATTTTTTAAAACAGGTACAGGTGTGTGTGTGTGTATGTGTATGTGTATATGTATATATGTGTGTATATGTGTATATATATGTATATATATATATATATATATATACGTGTGTGTGTGTGTGTTATTTACCTGATTAGTCAGATAATATTGGTGCATATATGCTATCGTGTTTTCGCGATAAAATAAAAACAGTTAACCTAAACAGTCTTAGACTTCGCATATGTTGAGTTTTCTCCATATTCTGGTTCAAGCCTTATCTTAAAACAAATTAGAATATTAATATCACAGATGGATCGGTTACACCCGACAGTTACTGGGGGAGAATGCAAGCCATTACAGAGTCACTAATTCACATACCCATCTACAGTGGAGATCGTGATCGTGCCTGATTGAATAGTGTGCAGTTGCTATGTTCTATCAAAACACTGCACTCTTACTAAGTGTGAGGATTTGATTCTTCTATTTGGATGAAGATTTTGAATTAGACAGGAAGAGATGTTGTTGATGTGTAGTCAATGACTGCTACTCATAACATGCTTTTGTACATGTGTGTCTGTCCTGCATGGCACTGGCAATATATGATTAACAAAGTCTGTGCCTGTCTGACTTGTCCATCTGTCCTTTTTAAAAGAAAAAAAAAATGCACAGTGTTGCATGATAGTAGTTTTGCTCTTTTGTTGGAGAAGCAGTAGCATAGAGGCAGTGCACTCATCAAAGTGTGAGCTTTAACCATCATTGTAAAATTACACTCGTTTGTCATGACTTGTTTTTGTGTGCAAAATAACACTTTTGTCAATAATCAATGGTGGTAATAAGTTGTAGAACACTGCAACTTCAAATAGGCAGCCAAGAAAGCCAATTTTTGTTAGAGTAATAAGCAAATAAAACAAGTTACACAGTCACCAGCAACAGAGCGGTCAAGAAAAGTCCAGCAAAAAAATTTAGACATTCTAATTACATATGTATGGTGCTTCTAGTTTCGCTGTCAGACATGTAGAGATGGAGAAGAGACTCAAATCTCAAAGAAAACCATTCTAAAACATTTCTGGACAGCAGTGCAAGGAGGCAAACTGGGCCTCATGTCATTTTCTCCGATCTTGTGAAAAATGTGGCAGCTCAGTTCTGCACAATTTGGGGCCTATTAATAGATTTTAGTTGGAGGCAGGTTAAGAGACTGCTGCAGTAATCATGGCGTGATCTCTGCATCCTTGGGCGTTGACAAAAGAGTGCATTTTGGAATTATTTCTATGGTGACGAGACTGCAAAAATGTCGCAGCTTAGATTTCTGTCAAAGCAAAAGCAACTTACAGCAGTTTTGCTGTAGTTTGGGAAAACGTTGCTATAATATATATAAAATATATATATGTTTTGCTAAATGTTGTGACGTCCACTTCTGACACGAGTCATGTAGTGAATTCTGCATCAGCCAACCCAGAATCAGTTGTTCCAATTGGCAGATACAGCTTTCATCAGTGTAACAATGGAGGGAAAAAATCAATTGCATAGATAATTAGTTACTAATGGAGTCAGAGAACCTCCTATTGAAAACTATTTTATAGCTGTACCAGATTTTAATTTCTAGTGACTCAGTCTCTCTTACAGAAAACAACCAATAGAGAGATTGCCTAATAAAATGCAAGTAAACACTCAACTTAAACATAAATGATTATTATGATATTATATGAACTCTCATGATTATTGTTCAGGGAGATGAAGTTCATCAGAGATATGGGCAGAAAACTGAAAATATAATTATCCTCATTGGAAATGGCCATGGCCAGAAAATGTGTACTACCATATTTACTGATGTACTTTTTATTCTCGATAATGGAAAAATAATACTCATAATCAAAATTTAAATCCCGATTATTTCAAATGATTACTCATTGTTCTGAACGTGAAACAATAGAATTTATTGCACCTTATCTAACAAACGCTGCGTGACATAATGACAAGTGGGACAGGAAGTCAAACACCATTACAACGTTAAAAGCCCCCATTTTGTAATAATCGTTTTGTGTTCAATTAGGCCATAATCATAATTGAAACACACATTTCAATTAATTCCACAGCCCTAATTCACACAAGACAAATATTATCACATAATGATACAACAGGACTGGAGTGAACAATAAATGTAGTAATCACTGAAAATCTCCTTTTATTTTCTTTACAAGCACTCTTGCTTGGAGGGCATAATGCGTGCAGTGTTGAAAAATCGACATTAAGAGACCTCTTTCCGTATGCACAGCACTTGTATGCTGTTACCACGGTAACCATGTTTGGGATGGCGCCATGAACTGGGATCAATCGATGGCTCCATGAGTCATCATAGTCTGTATGTTTACATGAAATTTGTAAAAACCGAATTGCTGCGTTAATCGGACTGAAGCCTGACATAAAGACATGTAAACATGTCCGTCTGACTCACATTGCACTAAATAGGTTATTGTGTGGCCAAAGCACTCTACACATGATCCACTGTTCCCACTCCTGGCCTTTGATCTGAAAAAACAGAAGACGACAACAACAGTGAGGAAAAACACTATGTAATTCAGTGCGCTGCATTCTTGGACTGACACTGAGACTGTTAGCTAAATATTTTGGACAGTAGAAGGAAAACGGAATGTGCTTGATGTGGTACCAGCGAAGGTTATTTTGGGCTGTGACACAATAGCTTAACTGGAAATTGCCAATTCCTTGTGGAGGCTGACACTTCCTTCAATAAATGGATTCCTAGTAGTGTTTATATACTGGTACAAGGACATTAATACCATCACTAAATTGCACCCAATTCTTTAAAATATATTTATTTATATAAACACTAAAATAAACAATAGGAAATAAGTCAACATTACTGATGAGCCTCACTCAGCATGGATCCACTCATACCAGTACACCTGTCCCGTATGCTGTGTATTTCAAGTACTTATAATGAAATGAAGGTAAATCCGACCATTTCCATCGGCCTGTTATGTCTGACCCACCCCCCTTCCTTTCTCCCTGGCTGGGTTGTCGTGTAGACCTGTGCGCCAGTCGCCAGCTGCTTCTCACCTCGTCTGAGGCAGAGGCTCGCTTTCATGGGCTCTCTGGACACCCAGTGCTTCCCCAGCCTGGCCCTCCGGCCTCGGGCGTGCAGCCCGAGCTGCTCATGGGGAAGCCAGGTGGGACTCCGTATTTCTGGGATAGTCGCTCTGACGGGGTGCCTGGCTTCCCTGTCCATGGGCCTGTTACAGGTCAGTACAGTCCAGCAGGAGAGGGTGGGTTGGGGGGCATGACTTGGCATGGCCCACTTGTTGGATGAGTTTTCAGTGGACATGGGGCAAATGGACTGGGTTAGAGGATATTATGGTTCAATCCCATAGGTAATGTCGTTGTTGCCTTTTTGCTGAATTTATCCTTAAATCTATACAATAAATTGTCTCACTTTTTTCCAGTTTTGATTGTTGCTTTCTCACTTAACACCTGATGTTAATATGAGATTTATTCAGGTGCCAGTTACTGTCTAAATCCATGTTTCCTAATTGTTCTTTTCCTCCTCTTTTCCCCTTTGTCCTCTCTCCTCACTCCCCCCATTTCCTATCCATGTCATGTTTACCACAGATGGACAGGAAAACACCGGGAAATGTCCTCACCTGGAATCAGAAGAATCCGATCCTTCATTCGGTGAATTATCCAACTGTGATGAACTTAAATCCCCTCAAAAGCCCGATCGGCCAGAGCTCGAGACGCCCTCTTTATCCTGCAACGGAGCCTCTTCGGGGGCACTGGGGTCCCCCGAGGGATCCAAAGCCAAGACGGACCCTGAGAAGAAGTTTACCTGCGGGATCTGCGGTCAGGCCTTCCGCACCAAGTCCTACCTCAACAAGCACCAGCACAGAGTTCACAAAACCCAGAAATCCCAGGCGGTTTCAGGGTCCAACTTAAGTGAGCTGGCTCCATCCCTGAGCTCCCCGTTCTCCCCACAGCAAAACATGTCTCTGCTGGAGTCCTTTGGCTTTCAGATTGTCCAGTCTGCTTTTGCCTCTTCACTGGTCGACGCTGACGCAGGTCAAAGTGGACTCGACTTTGGAGGGAAGTGACGTATTTTGCCGGAGTTATTATGAAGCTTCTCACTTTTTTGGACAAAGCTGGGTCGCCCACAGAAGATGCTCTGTATTTGGGAATAACTTTGCCTCAAGACTACTTTTTCTGTTTGTTACGTTGCTTAATTTGTGTATCCGATATTTTTGTCAGACTGCCATACGATTCCTACTTTTTTCTACTTTTTTCAGAGTATGGAAAGTGCACGCTGTGTTAATGTCCTTTGTAAAGAAAATTACATGGAGGAAGTTTTTCCTTTATCTTGAAGTTATATTTGCTAGGCTTTCAGTTGTTTTTGGCTTGTGTGTGTTGAACTCAGCCGAACGTACAACATGTCCCTGAGTTAGTTACTGCATTCTTAAAAAAAATGAGAGTTTCTTTTGACTAATTTACACTGCTCTGATGAACTTGGCCACTCGACCCTTGGCCATCACAACAGTTCTTAGCGTCTCGTGTTCCCCGTTTTCCCTGCAGGCTGTAAACATATGTCTTTACCTCATAGCAACAAGAGGGCTAGTTTCTGTGTTTCTGTTCTTCTCTGCTTCTTATATATATATTTTTATTTTTTAAAGATGATTTTGTTTTTCCTTCAGAACATAAGTTAAATCAGCCTTGCAAACGTAGGTTTTTACTTTACCTGTTAATTGCAAAAAGCATCTTCCTGACAGGCCCACGGCATATTTCATTACACATTTATCAGTCAATTTAAATGCTGCTGAATGACGCTGACAGTTGTCAAGGACCTTTAGGTTGTTATTGTTGACGGGATTGTAGTTGACAACAGTTCAGAAGCACTTTTAAAACACGTACGAGTAAAACTTAAACTTTAATCCTGGCAAAAGAATAATTAAGCTACCTCGTAGAAGATATTTACAACATAGTATGTTCAATTCAAAACTAAGAAAACAAATATTTGCAACCCCAATTAAGTCAGTATGTTTAGGCTCTTGGTATTAGTGCTGGTAGAACTACCTTTTTGTTTTGTATAAAGCCTTTTATATTTATATATATATATATGTATGTATATATACATATATATATAAATATATACCTCACTCAGTACATGATCGCTGACAGGATGTTCTACTGGCAGCTCTTAATCCCTCATTCTAATTAGATGATTGGTAAAATAAGCATAAGGAGAGGAAAGCCATTTATAATAATGTATATATTTTGAAATAGGTTTTTTTTATATATATATTTAGTTTGGCAAATTTTAATTTTAGAAAATTGGTCTTGAAACATGCCCTGAGCTTGTTGGGTCCGTCCCCGCCCCCAAAAAAACAACAACAACTCCAAGTTTCTGAGTCTTGTTAAATCAGTCGTGTACAATAACCAGGGACCAAGGTCAGGTATATTTTCCGTATATTTTTGAGAATTGTAAATGATATTTTATTAACTTATTCATGCCCTTTTTGTTTTTTTGTGTACAGTTTTCTTTTTTGTTTTTTCTTTTCAATTTTCAATTGTTAAACAAAAATCTTGTGTGATTTGCTTATATTTTAATAATCTTTTCACTGTAAATTATGTGGGAAAAATGGAGTTGTGTGCCTGTTTTTGTGCTTGTTGTGTGGCAATGAAGAGGTTCGAGGAAGGAGTCACACACCCTGATCCAACACCAAAACGAAAATGCAACTCTTGTAGTAATTTAAGCCGACTGTAAGTCTGCAGGCTTTCTTCATCATCACCTCCTGTCAGCGATTTAGCAGTTGCTCGTCCTGTGTCGTTGACCTGACTTGTGTTTTGCACTAATGGCCACTCGCTCGGTTGAGGCACAAGCATGTCGTCTCACAGTAAATGTGTGTTTTTAAATCCGAGACATTCAAAACTCAACTGTTTTAACGACACAACAGCATGTTATCGATCGGAAACTGAGAAATTGTTGGTGTAATTTGGCTTGAATTCTGGTTCAAAGATGCTACATGTGATGTGTAGTGTCTTGGTTCGAAAATACTGAATTTTCTCTGAAATCAGAATGTTTCTGCTTAAAAAAGAAGAAGAAAAACCCAGTAATGATGATGTCTTCAGCCTAATCATTTACCTATTGATAAATATATCAGTTCAATGGATACATAAGGTTAAATGTTGTTTAATGGAAGTGAAATTCAGACGAGCTCTTCACAATCATGAATCGCAGTAATTCACTCTCGACATACTTGTACATACTATGATTTATGTTGAAATGACACATTATGCAAAGAACGTAATATAAAAATCTATCGGGTATCAAGAGGACCTAATACAAGTAGTTTGTTATTTAATTATTTCCTTATAGTTGTTAAACTTCCAACAGTGAAGGTGTATGTGTGTGTAATGATGACTGCAATGAGTGTATAGATGTGCCATCTGTGTTTTTTTATTATTATTTGTTTCCTCCTTTCTGTTGAATTATTTGTGAGTAATTTAGCTGTTAAATTCAGTACATTCCTATATTATTTATGGTTTTTAATGCGATTGTAACAAGTGTATATACCACTTGTATACACAGTCTATAAATATATACAGTATATATATATAAATATAAATATATGAACCAACTGATTTGATCTATGTTTTTCAGTGGTGCTCCTGTACATTTGTAGATTTTTTTTTTTCTCTCTCATGTCTGTTTGTATGGAGGAGGGTTAAGTTATGGCCATTTTTTTTTTTGATTGAAAGTGTGAATCACATGTTTCGTCACATGTGGACTGAATGTCGATCACTGGTTTGGTGGCAGTAACTGGTTCCACTGTTCACTGTACTGTCACTCTGCTCTGGTAGCACTCAGACTGCCGGCTGCACAACTCACTTCTTTCTTTTTCTTTTTCATTTAGTTTATGATCCACTCTGCACTAGTATTTACGTCCTGCAAACGAACAAGGGGTCGTGCCGTGACTATTGTTTGAAATGAAATGGAAGAAGATGCCGTTTTAAGAAAGGAGCGTGTGTTTTGTCACAGGGATGCTTGATTTGTTTCACTTAAGTTGGTACTTGAGTAAAAGACCTTTTTTTTGTTAAATTGAATATTTAGATCTACATGGTTTTTGCTTTCTGCTTTTGGTCTGTTGCAAAGTGCCTTCCAAATACTGATTGTGCACAGCAGTGGATTAAAAAAGAATCCTCTTTTCTAAAGGTTGAGAATTGTACAGAGCGACTTGCATTGACACTTTTGTATAAAAACACACAACAACTGTACAATAACGTTAACTTGGTATTTTATCATCGTACTCAAGGTTGCTCTTAAGAGGTGTGAGCTACATTGTGTCTTTGGACATTTCAATTCAAGCATACTTTTCTATAGGTATTTGTTTTTGTACTCTGTGATCGGCTCTCATCTCTCTCTTGTTGGTACAGAGATGTGGGCGTCGAATAAATCGCAATTGGAAAAAGCTCCTTACATTTGGCCTGGAATCTTTTTTGCAGGTTGAATTTGAAATATTGTTCTAGTGCTTAACACTCTTGTCTTTGCAGCAAGAAGACCCGAATTTGCATGTTCTGCGGGTTCTCTGGTTTCCTCCCACAGTCCAAAAACATGCAGATTTGGGGATTAGGTAAATTGGACACTCTAAATTGACTGTGAGAGAGATCAGGGGTCTCCAACGAGTAGCTTGTGAGCTCCCTGTAGCTCTCAGTCCCTTTCGCCAAAGGTTTCTATAATGAAACATACCCCAGCTAAATTATTATTTGCCAATTTTTTGCGCTGCTGTCAGCTTGATGAGTGAGTGTGTGTGTGTGTGTGTGTGTGTCAAATCAAACACACTTCAGTGGACACCTGCAGTGCCAGTCATCTGTACAGGGTGTGACCCCGCCTATCGCCCTCTGTCAGCTGAGATTGGCACAGCACCCCACTGTGACCCTCATGTGAAGGATAAAGTGGTAGAAAATGGATGGATGTGCTTTATGTCCTTTCACACTTTCACCAATGATCCACGTAATGGATCAGCGGTTCTCAAACCTGCTCCCACTGCTCTGCGTGTTTGAGACGTGATTCAAATAAACTGCTCGCTACCAGGCTTTTGCAGAGCTTGTTGATGGATGTGATGGAGTAAGGGAAACATCTGAAACATGCAGGACCAGGACTGAGAATCACGGTGTTGTAGTTTAGCGTTTAATCCAAGACATTCCGATGACGGGAACAAACTCATCTCAACTATTTGTACTTTTAACAACCCATTAGAGCAGAAATGTCGGCCAGGCTTAAACTGTAGGCCACCTTAAAAGCTAAGCGTTATAGATAATGGATTGATGGATGTTGAGATCTCAATCTCAGAAAGTCAGAGTCACAGGAATTAGCAGTCTGGACTGCACTCACTGGCCACTTTATTAGGTACACCTGTTTAACTGTAATCACAAATATCTAATCAGCCAATCGCATGGCAACAACACAATGCATTAAGACATGTAGACTTAATGCATTGCTTAATGCATTGCATCTTTCAGCATTGCGGAGAAAGGTGACATTTCAGACTCGTCTAGATTTCTAGAATTTACAGAGAATAGTCAGGGAAAGAAAAATATCCAGTGAAAATGCCTCGTTGATGTCCCCTGGGTGTCCTGTGTACCTAATAAAGTGGCCAGTGAGTATGTGGGTTAATTCAGATGAGAGTTCAAGCACATGTGTGTCACGTACTGGATACACACTTATTTCTTATTTGGCAGTTCATGCTGCCAATTATCCAGTGTTTACAGAATTAATACCAGTACATAAACCGTTTTGATGTATATGATGTATCATATGTGTCAGGTTTGTATATGTGTGTGTGTGTGTTTTGGTATTCATAAAGCCCACATTTTTCTAATATCTACAGTGCTTAAAAAATGTTAAATAAACCACCACCCAGAGCCACAGCTGCCCTAAATTAAAAGCATTGGTAATTATCAAAATCATTTTTTATTTTATAACGTTTAATACACCAGTATGTAGAAGCTCACTTTTAAAAATAAGAGTAGAGCACGTTATTATTTCTTATTGATTAAGATGTGAAATTATTATTATGTTATGTTATTTACTTGCATTCCTGAACAGAAAATGTAGTTTGAGTGAGTTTAAAGTTATGTTTGATTAATGTCAGAGAAGAAACCCTGTGAGGTGACTTAAATTTGGGTATAAAAAAGGTGAATTCAGTTTGTTATTTGCCAAATAAATATATTTTTAGTTTTAAAAAAGTTTTTCTAAACCTTTGTTAAGCACTGTGTATCGTCTTTTTTGTAAACAAAACTTGTATGCATATAATACTGCTCATACTTGCATTCACTAAAGGTTTAACGTTGCTGTGTCAGTGGATATTTTTCGATTACATGTCAGTAAGGGGGAGAAACAATAGAAATGATTATAAAGATGAGCAAATAAAAGAAATTAAAGTTTCGTGGCAAGAGGAATGTCATCTGTTTCGACGTCACTTATGCTGTTCTTGTAATTCAGTTTGTTAAACTCTTCCATAATCCCAACCATCGTCTTTCCTTTCGTCTCTGGGACAAAATAAATCATGAATCCTGCGCTGAAAATGGAGTAAGCCACGAAAATCAGAAAGCAGAACTGGCCGAGTCCATCCTGCATGAGAAAAAATAGCATTAAAACATATGTTATGCTGTTTATATAATACAAGAGTGAGATGTTGTAAATAATATTATGACACACAGCCCATATCTCACCACTATGTAGCCGAATAACATTCCCACGACAAACATGCTGAGCCAGTTGACTGTTCCACTGATCACATAAGCAGAGGGACGCCAGGCTTGTAGGAAGAGATCAGCAGGAAGAGCCATAGACACTCCAGCTAGAAGGAGATAACGGTTTGTTTGTTTTTATTTTAAAGGCGAGGTGACTTATACTTTATGTTTACTTCTTTTACTCAACCACAGAAAACCCACAGGGTCCGAGTCCATAAATGAGGATGACACAGAAGATGAGGGCGATGTTCACGTACGGGATCCACGGGCTCAGGTCCTGACAGAGACACACAGAGAGAAAAGGTATTAATGATAAAAACTTCCACAACACAGAGGGAGGAGAGGTGCTGAGGTTACCTTGATGGAGAGCATCACAGTCAGCAGAGACATCGTGATGCCCATCAGTAAATATCCATAACCCATTAACTTCTTTCTTCCAGCACGATCTATGAGGAAAGACTATGAGGAAAGACTGTGAACACATCTGTATGTAGTGACATCTAAACAATTCCTGCAAATATGTCGCCGTAAATGAGCTATAAAACGATAAAGTACATTTTCAACATTATCATTTCATAGGCTTTATCCATGATTGATCATCAACAATACTATATAATACCGTATGTTTGTGTTTAATTGCATAATTGTGGCTATAACAGGATGCTCTAATGTGATTTTTACATAGAGTATTTATACTGATGAAGAAACAGTAAAGTACTGTATTTTTCGCAGTATTCAAATATTGTAAAGTGACAGTAAAATGCAGTATTTATATCAGCGACTGCTGCTAAATCACAGCAATACACGGCATAACTGTGAAAGTTACAGTCTGTTTACAGGAGTTGCTTCTATTAAACCGTGAAAGTTCAGTATCTAAGACACAAAAAAATGACTGTAAATATACACACACAATAATTTAGTAGCAAGTAAATATCTAATACATTTACTTTGAAAATAGTATGTCTGGTTTTTTTTTATTTCTACACAGAGAAAGTAGATTTAAACCTGTTATAGCTGCCTGAGTTTCTCTCAAGGACACATGTAGACACTGCACTTATATCATACATATCAAATAGAGAAGTACATGTAGATAGTTACATGTACATGTATTACAGTTTAAAGTTTTTAAGTGGGTTTGACCTTGTAGGAGGTGACCTATGCTGTATGCTCTCCAAGATTTGACTCGTATTTATTTATGCGTTTATGATCTACGCTTCTGAACAACATATTTTTATTGATGATTTTATTGACCTATCACCTCCACACGCCTGTGGGACTCTCTCTCTCTTTTCTTTTACATCACAACTGAAGGAGGCTCGACGGCTTCATAGCACCCGTAGAGTGAGACAGTACACAGTCAGAAGTTCACAGGGATCGAGTGATGTTCTTTGCTGGTGACTGGAAGTTGAAATGAACCTCTGGGCTTCTCACAAAGGTCAGTTTTGTTGTACTACACCAGCTTTTTTCAAACATTGCCAGGGGACAGCAGCTAAAACAAAAAAATGTTATTTACACACCAAATTTGTGATATTGGTAAAGTGTTCTTTGTTATCCAAATGTATTTATTGTTTAAAAATTACACTATTATAGTTATAATTGCACATTTCATATTTTTATTTGAAAATTGCTTTCTCCCAAAGCAATATTGAAGTTATTTGTATTACTAAAGCAAAAATGTTATTTGCACAACAGATTATTGAAATAAAAGTGAAACGATTCTTCTAATATTGAGTCAATAAATGTTACAATTTCGTGAGAGTCGCGGGGCCCCCGGGAAATTTCTTCCTCCAAAGGGGGGCCCAACAAAAAAAGAGAGAGAGAACCACTGTACTACACTATGATAAGAAAGTGTTTGAATCTGGTAAAAACGTCTCATTCCACTTACACACAGAGTGACAGCAATGAGCTCCGTCGCTCCAAGACCTACGGCCAAGTAATGTCCCTGGTCCTTGGGCACTCCTGACTCACGGAAGATGTCAAAGGCGTAGAAGTAGAGCTGAAACAGTAAGTAGGGGAAGACGAGGAGCCATTTAAACGATTCACGAGGTTCATGCTGTGTCTTATGAAGGTTCGATGACATGAACATACTGCATTGATGCCGCAGAACTGAATCCCAGCACAGGGGACGGTCAGAGTCAGCAGCTGCCACCTCACACAGCGAGAGCTCAACACGTCCTTCACAGTCTTGGCCTTCTCCCCCTGTGAGCTGTCTCTCTCTTTCTGCATGTCGTCCAGCTCCAGCTTCAGGTCGTCCTCCTGCCACAGCCACTCTAAAGCTATCACAACACAATGTTCTATCACAGCACCATCTATCCCTCCTGTTGTTAATAGCAGCCTGACAAACCGGGTCTGGACCCCTCAGTTCTCTCTATTTCCAGCTCCCATTTCTTTCTATAATGCTGTAAAAGTGTTGTCATCCAATTAAAGGCCTTTTCAGACCAGTGAGTTGTTCCAGTCTGAGTTTAAAACCCCGTCTGATTCCCCTGAATCAGCATTCTTAATGTCAGGACTCTCAGGTCTTTATTAGGATTAAATGGGATTGAGCCCCCCCAAACTACGGAACAACAGATTACCACTCTACATTTACCTTTGTTTTTAAATCTCGTCTTAAATGCTCCTCTTTTCCTTGGCTTTTCACAGATTGTGAGGTGTTGCTGTCCAACTGGATGTAATTTAAACTTTCTGCTCTACAATACAAACACATATTTGAATTTGCTGTATGTTTGTACATGTTTGTTTTGTTTATTGTTTCAGATCATCAAACTAATCACATAGTTAAAGGAACGGTGGGAGATCATTTCCTGTATTATTTTTACAAAGTGACGACATGGTGGCTCTGGTTCAACTGGACTGGTAGTTTAACTTTATGTCTTTGTGAACTTTTTAGAGTATTTGTACTTGACAACACTCATGCCCTGCATGTTTTAGATGGTTACCTGCTCCAACACACCCGATTCAAATAGCTCATCAACAAGCTCTGCAAAAGCCTGGTAACGAGGCTATTTATTTGAATCAGGTGTGTTGGAGTAAGGGAAATGTCTAAAACATGCAGGGCGGTGGGACTAGAGGACCAGGATTGAGAACCACTGTGCTAGAGGCTACCATTAAATGGATCATTGGTATCCAAAAAACTGTGAATCTGTGTTTCGTAGCGTGTTCCTGTGCTCTGGAGGCGTGGCTTCGGAGGTAAGTCTGAAGAAAGGAAACTTGGACTTTTGAATTCAGAATGTAGCCTGCTTAAAACAGTATCTCCAGGATCAAGCCTGGAGAAACTTAAAACAGTATCTCCAGGATCTCCAAGCCTACCTTCAACCTTTTTACACGATAATTTCATTTACTGAAGGCAAAAGTTAACTCAAATCTACCTGGTCCAGTGTTGATTTGTCAAAGTGTCAGAGTAGAAATCAGAAGGAGGACCTCTTCTGCATCCTTCTCAGCTCACCTCTTCTGCATCCTTCAGTGTCTCCTTTGTCAATGTAAAGGTATCGCGGAGCCTCGGGGAAGAACGGCAGCATCACAAACTGCAGGATGGCAGGAATGCCACTAACAGCCAAGAGATAAGGCCACATGTCTTCTGTTCCCATCATCTCCCTGAAGAGAGAGCGATGAGTCGGGAAGAGAAAGAGGCAGCAAATCCAAGAATCGACACCTAGAGTACAGTCATTTTTCTGCAATTCTTTGTGTTATGTTTATGTTATTTATTCACTCTATATTAGAATTCATTATATAAGAGCGTGAGCATTATTTTCCTACTTGATGCCAATTATTTGACCCATAACTTTGCCAAAACCGATGAAGATGGAGCCGGTGAGGGTCAGGAAACCTCTCAGCTTCTTTGGCGAACTCTCCCCGAGATACATGAGGTGAACACTCAGGCCAAGACCTGCGGAAAAACAGACAACACAAACCAACAAAACAAAAATGAATGAAACACACACATTCACACACACACACACACACAGTCATGATTTGCACATACCAACATTATATCCATAGAGAAATCTGCCCAGCAAGATCATCTCGAAGGATTTGGCCATGCGGCTGAAGAGCATGAGCACAGCTGCGACCATCGCCACGACGTTGTTGAACATCAGAGCTTTTTTCCTGAAAAATTCAAATGTGATCCATGAGAAAATTCATTTTTATTGCAACATATAGAACGTAGAACATTTAAAGTCAACCTGTAATGTATCTGTATCGATTTAATGTTTATGTTCAAATCATTGATTGACAGTATAAGTGGATATTACTGTGACCTTTCTGTATTTTCTTTCTCTGAACTACTTTTTTAAATTTATGTTTTGCACCATTGCATCTTTTGGGAAAACAACTGAATTGCGATTTCTCTCGTTAGTATGTTTTCACGTCTGTTTCTTAATGTTTATACTCAATAGTTATTCTTTGAATTAACTTAAATCAAATGTGATGAAATGGCTTTCTCTCAGCATTAAGTAATTCTGTTGGGCCAACTTGATATACCTGTGTTTGATCAACTTCATTTACTAGTGTAAACTTAGTTTACCCAAGCCCGACTTAACCCATATGAATAAATTGTGCTAGCCCTAATAACCTAAGTTAACCCAAGTAAAGTAAGTTCAAATAAAGCCACACAATTGTGTGGAAATCCTTTAAAGTCCTTTCAAAGACTTATTTTTTTTGAGTGTGGGTGTGAGCTACAGAATAATTGAACAGTAAAAATAACCATTTTTTGTTCTTCAGACCAAAGAGAGCGGTTGTGTTCCTCACCGGCCGTAAGTGACGGGAAGGCTGCCGCTGTGAATGGCTCCGGTCCAGGCTCCAAGACTTAACACGGCCACGATGAAGGACCAGATGAGCTTGTTGGCTGATTCCTCCACGGGAACTTGGTACCTCAACATCCATGTGTAGTTCACAAAACTGTGAACATGCTGAGATAAGGCATAATGATCACTGTTGTGGGCTTATTTTGCATCTGTAAAAATAATACATCCAATCCAAGTTATTGGCCAAATTTGATGAAAAACTATTATTTAACTGGGGCAGCAGCTTTTTAGTCTGTTTCATTTTGAAATAATTGTGAATTTTTTTCTGTACTTTGCATCTTACCTCTTCCGGAGAAGCAATGACGGACACTTGAATCCCATATTGAAATGATCCACCGATTCCCAGCACCAGCGACAGCACATACAGCCTCCAATATTGCAGCTGAAACCATACATCGCACAAATGACTGTTAAGTTAAACAGACATTCTAAAAACAATCATTTACTGACGGTGACATCAACGATGCTCGGTGCGTCATCACACTGTGCACTCAACCATTCTGCTCTATTACCAAGGTTTTATTTGACCGTAACAGCTTCACTCTGTCATAGATTCAAACAAACAAAACAATATCACTTGTTCATAACTCAGACTATAATTAATTAATTAACATTTTGTTTAAATATTTATTTTTGAGGCTAAAATATTGTTAGAAATTGTTCACATTTCCTTTTTTTTATTGTTGATTAGAATTAGAGTATTAGGGCCACAGTAAGAAAAAAAAAACAAAAATAGCAACATTCTGAGAATAAAATCAAATTTCTGACTTTCTTTAATCTCAGAATTCAACTTTTTCTTTAATCTCAGAATTCCGAGTATAATCTCAGAATTTTGATTTTTTTTTCTTTAATCTCAGAATTCTGACTTTTTCTTTAATCTCAGAATTTCCGACTGTAATCTCAGAATTCTGATTTTTTTTCTTTAATATCAGAATTCTGGACTATAATCTCAGAATTCATGCTGTTTATTTATTTTTTTCTTTCTTTCAATTTTTTTTTTTTTACATGTAATACTGTAACTAAGTATAGTTTTTCAGTTATTTGTTATTTTATAGCTTTCCTCCACATTTTTAATACTAGTAACTTAAGTGTTTTATATTGTCACTGACTTTTGATTAGAGAATATATATTAAAGATTTTAAAACTGAAATGTTATACATTTTAAACATCTGTATATTTATAAATTAGCTACAAACAGGCCTTACATTTCTAAATATCTATTTCTTGCACCTTTTGAACACCATCACAAATACTGTACTGCGAACAAATTGGTAATCTGTAATCAAATATTTAAAAATACAGCTGAGTGGGTATTTTCTCCACCACCATCCCTGTAACATAACATCAGTATCTTACCTTTTTCGATGCTCCCTCCATTTTTTTGGTACTGGCTCTCCAGATGTTGACTGTACGGAGCCGAGGAGCAGCATATTTGAAGCTTCCCCCCCGAGGTTACACATCAATAGACTTTAGTTGTCCATTCATGTCGTACAGACCAAGATCGTCATGTTTTGACGTGGGCGACAAGGATGACTTCACGCTGCACTAGATTAAACCTGGTCAGTCTGGTTAATTCCTGTGGTTGTCGCACACCACATCTCTCCACTGGTTATACATTGTTTAATTCTGTGAGGGGGAGGAACAATTTAAAGACATGTCGAGCTGACAATTAGGTGTGAAGATTACCTAAATCAGACATTAGGCAGAGTTACCCTTTAAGATGCATGTCCAAAGTCTGGCCCGCAGGCCAATCACGGCCCTCTGTGAGATTTTCTATGGCCCAAAGCCTCGGTTTTATGATCAATTATTTATGGCCAGGGAGGAACTAGGACAGAAAATCCAGAAAACCGAGCTCAAGACAGTACCAAGACCAGAGGGTATTGAGACCAAGACAAGACCAAGACCAAGACAGACCAAGTCAAGACCAAGACCAAGGCGAGAAAAAACAGACTAGTGCTGAAGTTACACCATAACTTGCATGAATTGAAGAACAGCAGCATACTGGGCTTCAGCCACAGTTTACATTCAATACATATTAGATGGTATTATTTCAACTACAGGCAGAACAATACAGAGACAGAGAGTATGTTATGTGAGCTCACTCACTGTAAATTGAGAGAGCTGAGTATTTTCTCAGGTGGTGCTTGGTATGAAAAAGTTTGAGAACCACATGTTTAGAGGATGAAAACATGATCTAAAAAAAGGGGGCTGTCAGTGCAGTCTAATATAGACACTTAGGTTATGATATGTTTCCATATCCATGTACGTACACGTGGAATATGTAGCTGGTGGAGTGATAGTGTCGATACAATATAGACTTGGTACTTACTGATCATACATCGCAAGGTCTGTGGCTATCACTCTGTCAGTCAAACAATATGGTGCAGGTGGTTTTTGTCCCTGATGTTCACATCACCAGACCATGAGATTATAGACGGATTAAATCAACCCTGAATCTTGACACCATTATCACCAATGTTGAAATACAGTGGTGTAAATAGGCTGAGCAAAGTCAGCTATACAGACTTTTCACAGGAGGCAGATTTTTTCCCAAAGGGATAATTTGCTCACTTATCATCCTCCTCTTCCTCATAAATACTTCACAAATTACATAACCCTTATCCTGATGAATTTGCACATATACATTTAGATTTTTAAGTATTTTTATTATTGTATTGTGCATAAAAAAATATCACAATTCCTTAATGAATGATTAATTCCTAGTATTTTAGGTTGTTTTTATCGTATTTCTGGATGTTTTTTTTTTATATCCCATGCTCCTGACTGAAGTAAATGAACAAAGCTATTCCTTTTTTTATGTGATGAATTTTGTATTGGTATTAAAGCAAAACTGTGTGGGGTGTAATCACAAGTTAAAAGGTTACCAATAAAGACAATTATGTAATCACTGATGTCCACAAAATTAGCAGAGAGAAAAAAACACCCTAAAAATACAGTCTGTGTTTTGACACTCTGAAAAAGTAAAAATGTGATGTTATCTAACTGCTTTATTTTGTCTCCGATAAATAATCTGCCTGTGTAACTGTGTAAATAGAAGCCATTTTTATTCGATCACATTTACTTTATTAAAACATAAATGAATAATCTTCAAGTTCAACAAAAATAATTTTATTCATGTACACACAGTGGATCAATGATTTCAGTTGATATTGAAAGCATTAAAGCTCCACCTCATAGTTCCATTTTCATAATAAGGCAGCGACAATGTTGCCTGTGGATGTAGTCATGTTGCTCTCAGTGATATGAAAGTGAATAATCCAGTGACATAATCCTGACTGACGATGACTTCTTCCAGGGTCAGGGTCAGGGTCAGGGTCAGGAGAAGACACATGATCTCTAGAAGGCCGTGGAAAGACTAACTTCACCCAGCTGATACTGAGCTTCAGTCTGAGAGTCTGGACACTTTTGGTCCTGGCCTTTGAAGTTGAGCTTGTGGAATTCACTTGTGATGACCGACAGAGACTTCCCCTTGGTCTCGGGCAGAAACAGGCCGACGTAGAGCGTAGATAGCAGGCAGACCACTGCGAAAGGCACAAAACAGTACTGCTTCAGCTCGCTCTGGAAAGGAGATGCAGAGAAAAGCTGTCAGACTGATGTGAGACATGATTTAAGTGATCGCAGTCATTGATTTATCATTGGAAATGAGCATTGAATGCCAAAGATGAGGTGGTGAGCATCCTGAGGGACTGAGGAACATCACAAGTCTTTTTTGTCGCATATACTGCATGTTTGACCTCAGTCTTATCCTGATTAATTGGAAAAATGATTATAGAAAATATTATTATTTAATTCCAGGTAATATCGTGCTAATGGGACTTACTATAGGTTACCATCAGTGCAATACCTTCAAATGAAAATACCTAGCAATCAAAAGTGGTCATTTGCATATTATAAAGTAAATATTCATCCACTCTTTCTGTTTTGTCTCACACTTGTGATAATGCCTTTCAATTAATGCGGGGGACTTGTGTTACCTAATCTTTTCACGGCTCACTGCGGTAAAAAAAAAGAAAAAAAAAGAGCCTCTTTATTGTGTTCATTATGCATGAATGATGTAGGCCCTTGTTAAATATAATCCACTACATTATTATGGGCCCTTTGCATAATCTGTTGAGATACGAAAATGAATAACTGTTTGTTGACAAGTGGACAGATGGGTGGACAGTGAGTGTGTGTGTGTTTGTGTGTGTGCGTGGGAGGACAGGTTAATACACACTGACCACGAGGAATGGGAAAACCATTCCGGTGATGAAGAGGTTGATCCACATCATGGAGCCGGCAATCATGTAGGCAGCCGGCCGAGCGGCCTGATTGAAGATCTCTGTGGGCAGAATGCCCGTCACTCCAGCTGTGGAAAAAAGAAAAAAGGAAACGTATGAAAATATGTCATTATTTAACAACAACTTTAACCCTTTAGTGCTCACAGGTGCACCCATGGCAATCTGCCGTGAGAATAACACACAACTCCTTATATGGGCATGGGGGTGTGTGTTTATAGGTCACATATTCAGGCTTCTTATGTGTTGAGTCAAAGTTATGATTATTTTTTATATCACATTTTTTAGTAGTAGCAATAATTGTGCAGAAGTCACAAAAATAGAGCGTTTTCTTTGCTTTTTTGTTCATTAAAACGAGCCAAGTGAAGTTTGAACTGTGACGTATTTCCAAATTTCACAAATTCAATCCAATTTTAAACATTTTGAGTGCTTTTTGTGTTTATATAATTGGTGAAAATTACTCTTTTTCCATCCGAAAAAAAACATGCCTAGGTTGTGCTGAAAAAAAGGATTAAGACACTCTACGTTGCACATTCTTATAGCCTCTGTATGTGTAAAGCAGCAGAACTTGAAGCCCACACCCGGTGCAAATATGTCAATCTTTCGTGAATCAGTGTGAACTTCTTTTGTTTCCAAACAAGTTAAACCGACCTGGTCCCATGCCAAAGCTGAGAATGTAGGTGAAGATGCAGGTCATGCTCAGGTACGACATCCAGGATATGGAGTTCTGGTTTCATGTTGGCAGGAAAGACAAATATCCACACAGTAAGAAACTCACAAAGAGGACAGTCTGATTTTCATTTATTGATCATATATTACTAACAAGTCTTCTAATTAGTTTATCTCTTTACATTATGGAAATCCTTTTAGCAACTGAAGCATTTGAAGCATTTCCCCAAATGTTAAATAATGCCTGAATGTTGACTCATGAGGCCTCCTAGTGGACAGACTGACACACTGAAAACTTTCTTCTTCTCTCTTTGTACCTGTGAGCTTTTTTGTCCAATCCAATTTGTAAAGCACTTTAAAACAACCACAGTGAACCAAAGTGCTGTACAGAAGAATAAATGAAATAATAATTCCCTGTTCATAAATTACTTTATGAACAGGGAAGGTAAGAGTGTTGTGCATTTGTGTGTGTGTGTGTGTGTGTGTGTGTGTGTTATATCACCTGAAAAGAAAGTGCGACTGTGAAAACAACGGCCCAGACCGTCATGAGGATGAACCCTCCCATCAACATGAACCTGCGACCTTTGTGTTCAACCAGCAGACTCTGAAAAACATCAAAAATACATACCATTTTTATTATTATTATTATTATTATTACTATTTTTATTATCACTGAGACTTCATATTAAAATACATGGGATGCAGTGCAGAAAGGGACACATTAGAAACGTACTGTTAATCAACTAAAGGTCATTAAACATTTAGGAGGGATTATTGTATGAAGGTGCTTTAAAACAATAATAATAATGTCATGTTTGTAGCCTTTCCTATTTGCTTTAGGTCAGTGCCTTGCTTCATAGAGGCCCCATCCATGTTTCTACAGCAGCGTTTGGATGCAGAAACTTACTATACACAAAGACATTTTCATAAACCAAGAAAAGAACAGAGTATTGAAGGTGAGAAGGAGTGTTAACGTCGTTTCTGATATGAAAAATGTCATTGTAATTCCCTGATCCCTGAGCAGAGGAGTCCTGTGTTGGTTGCAGTGTGCAATCTCACCATAAGATGTCACTAATTCTCACGCAGTGGCTGATGTTATATGTGATACTCACTCCTCACAGTACAGGCAGACTTTGAACGTTGTCATAATGCTAAGCTAAGCTTTATATCTAAAGCACAGACATGAAAGAAAGTGATTGTGCACATTTCCCCCCAGAAAGTGGAACTGTTTCTCTGAAATAACCATAATAAAATAAAGTCACTGTTTCTATCTACAGTTTAGAAACAACACATGAAAAAGTGTTACCTCATAGTGACATGCCACGTGTTCCTAACAGAGATTAAGACATGTACAGTATAATCTGTGTTCAGTGACGACGGATACTTACACACATTATACACGCCGTTAATTCACACGAGCCGGTGCCGATGGTGACATACTGGATTTTATCATCGGCTATCCCGGCTTCTTTAAACACGTACGACGCATAGAAATAAATCTGGGGAAAAAGAAAAAACAAAAGAACATGAAAGAACATGAGAGAGAGAGAGAGAGAGAGAGAGAGAGAGCTGCAGTTAAGCTGATTGAGCATTTTGTACATGGTAACTGTGTTAATACCCTGTCCCCTCTCTAAACCCAGCAAGTATGTGATTAGAAGAAGAAACTTAGGTTGTGTTTACTGCGAGCACTTCAGTCCTGACTGATGAGAGAGAGAGCAAACCATGTGAAAGAGATATATATACATACAAATATATACACTAAAAATATTATTCTAATAATAATAATAATAATAATAATAAAAACGACACCATCGGCATCCTTATGTCGCATGTTAAAGTCAATGTTGCTCTTGTGCTCCATCGCATGTGTGCATTATTAATATGAACGTAAAGAAAAACCAGACACAACACAAACTGCTGATGGATCCTCTCAAATTTCCAATCACTTGTTGTTGGACAGTGCAGATGGAAACATTGTCCAGAAGAACACCTGACACTGGAGCTCAGTATCACTGACACCAATCCGCTCGGGTTACATAACACTCTAGGTATGAGAAATGTGGCACAATCAAAGTAATGAGTTTTATGCTAAATGGTCATGAAATTTACAAACAGCCACTGTACAAACACAGGGACTCGGGACTCAGCTGGTCCACCAACGAATGGAGGACAGATGGTTTGGAAGAAATATGATGAAATATGCCATCACTCAACAGAGGAGAGGTGGACAACTAGCATCCACCCACAATGCTGCCCTGAGCTCTCTTCCAAAAAATGGATCAACACTCACAACACAGCTGGACTGCCAGCACTCACACAATAGAAGACTGTGTCTCTCAGGTGACCCCAATGACCTGCTTTCACACTCTAGCCAGGTAACGAGCATACAGTACTCAAGGCACAGCTCAGGAGGAACAGTTAGGAAATTGGACAAAAGGTTGTTGAAGGTAGAACTGCCAGGCAAGAGAAGACCACAGAGAAGATTCATGCTCAACACTTGCACTCCTCTCTCTGTAAGAGCGTTAAGTGCCTTGAGAGATTGTGTTTTGCAATACAAATAAAATCCATCCATCCATCCGTCCATCTGGTACCAATCCCAGCTGACATAGGACAAAAGGCGGGGTCCACTCTGGACAGGTCACCAGTCCATCACAGGGTAGCGTTCACTCTCACACTCACACCTATGGCTAACTTAGAGTGTTCCAATTTGCCTCATCCTCAAATCTGCATGTCTTTGGACTGCGGGACCATGACATGATAAATATTTGACGTGCCTTACCGAGTCATTGCCACAGAGCTGCATGGCACTGCTGATGATCATGACAGAGACGAGCTGCCAGCGAACAGAGCGATCACTGAAAAGCTCCCAGGGTCTTCTTGGCCTCATGCCTTTGGTTTCTGCCTGTTCCTGCAGAATTTCATTCAGCTCACTGCTCTGGACTTCACAGCCACGCAGACACCGCAGAGCTTCAATAAAGAAAAAGTCATTTTTTAAAATGATTAGCCCCATAGTTAGCCCCATAGTTTAGCAAAAGGTCTGTACCTCAAGTACAGTGAACGTCACTGATGTTTTCTCTTATTATTATGATTCTAAAATGAAGATAAACATTGAAAGAGAGAGAGGATGGTGCTGGTGATAGTGGCTTTGGTTACTCAGAACAACGTTAATGATGAACCATTAGGTTATTGTAAGATATTAATCAGTATAAGACTAAAAACTACATTATCTCTCTCAGATATGTAGTAGAGTACAAGGCTAATGTGACATGAAACTGAAATACTCAAGTTAAAAATGAGTCAAATGTATACATACTGGAAAATTACAAAACATGTAGTAGTGGGTGAGGGGTTTGGATTCATTAAGAGCAAGGAAACAGTCTTGGGAGCCCACTGAGTGACACTGTAGTACCCACCTTTAATACAAGCCTCCTTGTCGCCCTTGTCAATGAGCAGGTATCTGGGACTTTCTGGAAACCACGGCAAGGTCAGGAGCTGAATGAGGCCAGGGATGGCGTTACTGGCAAGAAGGTACTGCCAACACGGCTCACTGCCCAAAACCTCTCTGCAAATAAATGGAATAATAAATATAAACCAGCATCACTCATGGCATCTTTTATTTACTCAAATATTCTCATACTTGATTCCCACCACTTGTCCCGACATGACACCAAAAGCGGCGAAAACAGCCGACGTCAGCGAGGCAGCCCCCCGCAGGTGCTTTGGTGCACTTTCTCCAAAGTACATGGGCTGCACGTTCATGCTGATTCCTGAACAAACAATATCAATTCATTGTTTTTCTGCTTTTCCATGGACGTGTGCAGTTCTCTTCAGTGTACTGCAGTGTGTGGGGTAGTAAAAAAAAGCAGTATATCTCACTGACATAATGGACGTACCACAATTTATTCCAACGAGGACACGTGAGATGATGATCATCTCAAAAGATTTGGCAGCTCTGCTCGTCACGGCTAAGAGCGTGCCAGCCATGAGGAAAATGTTGTTCAGCAGCAGGCATTTCTTCCTTTCACAGGGAACACAATTATTAACAATTAAGATTTCTGAGGACAGCATTGATGAAATACAGTATCATGGACCCTCATCTCATCTGTCAATCCAAAGAGAAGTAATATTCCCAAAAACTGAACTTTATTTTTCTATTTGAGTGAGTTATGGTGAAACAACAGTAACCAACTTTAAAGGTTAGGTGTCAGAAAAAGGCCATTTAATGGGTGTGTGTGCAAAAATGTGCAATATTCGTTATGTGCAAAGTGGATTAAAGTGCAATTACTGTCTGTGCAGATTCTGTCATTGAATCAGGAACAGTTGGTAGTTGTTTAGTAAAAGCCAGTTGTTGTTTTTGTGTTGTTTATGTCCACAGTAGCAGAACCAGATTTTAAAACATCAACGTGTACACTTCTGCATCTTCTATTATTACCTCCCAAAGCGTATGGTCATAGGTCCTGCAATAAGAGCCCCAGCGAATCCCCCCAGTGAGAAGATGGAGACGATGATTGTCCACACCAGCGTCACTTGGTAGTCCTGCAACTGGATGTCCCAGCGCTCCAGGACTGTCGCGTTGATAAACGTCTGAATAAACTTAACGTAAGATAAGACAGTTTCCAAACCAACTAGTTAACCAATTGCACACGCACACACACACACACAAATGTAAACACAACAAGTTAAAACTTACTCTCATTACCTCATTATTCCATTCATAATTCATTTTTCTGTGTTTCACCACGAATGGATTCCTCTGCTATATTCTCAATAATCACATAACATTTCTGTGTTTTATTGTGAAGGTGTGAGATTATCTGGAGTAAATGGAACAGATTTAATCCTACAGTATATGCACACACAAATTATGACCTAAATGTGTAATAATGCTGATGTTGGTCTGCACAGGTTGTGCAGGCAATTTAATAACACTGATGTGTAGAGGTTATTGGGTACACTAAGATTAACACAGCTAGTGAGTGAGTTGCAATGCTTATATTTATTGTGTAAATATGTCACACAATTGAAGTAAAACCATGAATTGTTGGGTGCACACAGTATAAAAATGCTACCTGAACTGGTATCTTTGAGCCTCAAAAGCGCTTTGGAAGAAATGACGTGTATTTAACCAAAACAACCTTGTCAGTAACTGTGGGAAATCTGAAGCACTGGACTCAACACGTACAGTTGCAGGTGCATTCATAATAGCGAGGTTGTAGCCGTACTGAAGAGTTCCTCCTGTGCCTGCGGCGAGAACCATCAGCACCAGGTTCAGCGAACTGCCCTGTTCACACAATCACAAAAGACACAATCAGATTATATACATCAACATGAGATTAAGTGCTTTGCTTTTGTGCTGCAAATCATGTCAGATAGAGGATATGCTTGATTTTTTTTGTTTACTATCTATTTCAAAACTGCATCTGTATTGAACTCATATTTTATATTATTTCTTTTAATATGAAGCATATTGTCTTGTTGTACTTGACCAATGTAAGGTCATGTGTAAAATAAAACCATATCACACGACAAAGATATTACATTCACCTGCCAGTTTATTAGGTACACCTGTGTAGCTGCTTTTTAATGCAAATATCTCATCAGCCAATGGTTGCAATGCTTTGTGGATGTTGGAGGTCAAATGCAGCCAGTGTATAAATATGATGCCACCAGTAAGTTATGTGAAATAATGACTTATTTTTAACTAAACATATTATCACATAAAAACGTGTCCAAGTGTTCAACGTTAAATTAAGTCATAAAACAAAATGAAACACTTGACTTGCATTAAATAATACAGATTACAGCGTCAGTTTTAAAAACAATCTTGAAATGAGTTCCAGTGTATTCTGTCAAGCTGAAGCCCAGACCAGCTCCTTTAGTCACTTTATCCTGTGTACAGTACCTAGATACATGTATGTGTACCTGCAGAGGAAAACAAAAAAGAGTCTGAGCATAATTACCTTCTGTGCAGGAGAGTGTGACATTGTCAATCAAAGGTGGTCAACTAAGGGGGAAAAGTAACGCACGGCAGCAAACCGCTCTCATCCAACTGCCCCCCGTCAAGCACCGGCACGAGCCTGCGCTGTGCGTAAAGTACCGTTAGGTCTCCTGTGATTGGCTGAGTTTGTGCAACGAGCCTGTTACGCGCAAGTGTTGATGTGTGACCCTGCACGAGCTCTTCAAATATCAGCGCAATGGTTTACCGAGGAGGAGGAGGAGGAAGAGGAGGAGAAGAAAGTACCTGTGCGTCAAGACCAACAATACATGCTGTATCCATGCGTCAGTGAGCGGAGCGAGGATGTGATAAGTCACTGTTCAGGTAGTTAACTCGGTATTCTCAGAACTCTTGTTTGAATTGTTTGAATGGATCCGGGTACATAGTACAGTATATATTAGAATAAACAAGACAAAGACAAATAAAGTGAAAGCAACTTTATTTTAGAACATTTTGGAACAGTGTTTCACAATCCTGGAAGAAATCTCTGGCAGAGATGTGCAGCACCTTTGAGTCCTTTCACCATCTGGTTGGAGTGAAAGAAAGAAAGAGAGAAGGAGTGAGAGGACAGAGAGAGAGAGGAGAGAAAGAAGGAGATGGTGAAATCATAGAACAATAGGAAAGAATTCACAAGATTTGTTTTTTTTTAAATTGATTGGGTCTGGACTTATAGGAGCTGCCACCGAAGAATCTCCATCTCCCCTGTGTTTAAGTCGTGATCTCTGCCCGAGCACGAGCAGCAGCTGGTCCTCACACTGTTAAACATTTCACTGCTCATTTAGATTAAGACTGAAGATAGACACGTGCGACTCTCTAGTTCAAGTTAATATGTCACTGTATATTCACCAGTTACAGTTAAGAAAATAATGAATTTCAAATCATGTTCAGACACACACCACACCACAAACACTGACCTCCAGTATATACATATGTGTATATATATATATATGTATATATATATATATATACTGTTGTAGAACGCACACAATAAGCACCATACAAACTGAAACAATAAGTTTCTCTACTGCGTTACTAAATTATAAGATAATAATGTACGATTTGGCATTGTTGATACTGTACATAATTTATTGTATTACTATCATTATTATTATTATTATTGTTGTTGTTATTATAATTATTGTTTGTAGTAGTAGTAGTATATTTCTAGCCAATTATCATTAACTTTCAAGACATGTGTCTTTGTTTTACTTCAGCTGTTTGTGTCCAGCAGATGGCGCTGCTGTGATGTGGTTGCAGGTTTTCTCTTTTTCCTCCAATGGAGGAAAGAGCTCAACAGTAGATAGTTGTTGAAAACAAACAAAGAGTCAGGGAGCTCATGATTATTTTCAACTATAGATGACCTTCTTTTTTAAAATGACAAAGCTACAGATTAAGGAAACAAGATTAACAACAACAACAACAACAAAACTAGTCCTCTGGTGCTCTGGAAGTGTTTGAACGATGAATGAACAGATGGACCAGGATGAAAAATTACAAATCTATGAATAAATAAATGAATAAATAAATACATATCATATTTAATGAATAAATAGTACATAGGCACAGCGCCCCCGCAACCCTCATATGGAGGATAAAGCAGTAAAAGGTGTATGGCTGGATAATAATAATAATAAGGTCTGGGGTTCAGTTTACAGGCCTATGATGAGCAGCCAGAACTTGCTAAGACTGTAGATCTGTACAGGTGAATAAAGATGTGTAATTTGTGTTCATCTTCCATACGTAAATCAACAAATCCCAATAAAATCGTTTTTCATCATTTATAAGAACATGAACAGACACAGGCAGGATCCTATTTGACACCAGTACAACATAACTGATGATTATCAGTATGACTTATTTTTCTTCAGGGTCTGTTTTTATAAGATTTTTTTCAGGGTCTGGGGACATCGTCTCAATATGTGGGACAAAGAGAAGCAAATGCTGTGCGGTCCTACACAAATAGGGACACCTGGTCATCCTATCTCGTCATCTTTTTTCCTCCAAATGGGAAGTCATTTAGATAAACATGACATCAGGCTCTATTAAAGAAGACCTGAAACTAGTGATTGAGGCACTTTTTAAAGAAAAAGTTATTTTTGCATCCAGCAGAGTCGCCCCCTGGTGGCTATCATCTATGTATATATATATATATATATATATATATATATATATATATATATATATATATATATATATATATATATATATATATATATATATATATATATATATATATATATATATATATATATATATATATATATATATATATATATATATATATATATATATACATATATACATTTCCTTCCTGGTAGGCTTCAACCATCAAACCAGAACACTCTGTCCACTTTCTATGTTTGTGTGTCTGCCTCACCAGAGTTTGAGGAACTTTTATTTTTATTCCCTCTATGCATCTTTTTAATTGCACTTTTTTTTAATGTGTCAATGAAACGATGCCCCGCCCCTTATCTCCTTCTCCGCCTGTGATTGGTCAGCCTCTGACAGGATTACACGAGTTTCCTCAATTGAACAAACGCAGTTGGAGACGCTGGTTCATCTGCTGGAGAAGAGAAAACAGACACTCGCGTCTTTACCTGGAGACATTTAAACTGTCACGTGTCTGTGTTCGGCCTGTTGTGTCAATTAATTTTTGTTTTGTTTTGTTTTGTTTTTTTCTTGTGTGAGTCTGTCCTAATGACCTGTCTCACAACACACGCCTGTGTTTCAGTGAATCTGCCACTCGAGTTTCTTTAGTTTCATCCCCACGTCGCCAAGATGACACGGATTTTCTGGGACGCAATTTTACTCATAAGCGGTGAGTGATCGATTTCAGATTAATACATCAATGAGTGAGGATGATGATGATTATTATTATAATACTTATTATTATTATAATACTTATCATCATTATTATTATTATTATCATGAGTTGAGGTTTTCTCACCACTGATCCCTGATGATTGTGTTATTCTGGAAAGTAAAATCACAATAATACTTTTTTACTCTTGGTTTCGACCCCAGTATGAGACGTTGGTTTTATCTTTTTTATATATATATAGTTTTATTGTATATTATATATTTATTGTATTGTGTTGTTTTTATACTTTCTACAGTAGGCCTATTGTATTGTTTGTTCTTAGGTCTATTAGGTCTTATGTTTTTATATTGTATTTGGGTTAGGGTTATTTATCTCTGATGCACATCTTTATAAATAAAGTTGGATTGAATTGGATTGGATAAATACTTTCAAGTCAGTCAATATCAATATATTTATTTAGCTTTTGAGTGAAAGTTGAATAAACCAGTTCCTTTTATTGATTTATTATTGAGGCTGGATTTTTATTTACACATTTAAAGAGATATCTCTATCTCAGAGTGTGTTGTATAGAGAAGCTTTTGTTATATTGCGACTAAGGGAAGTTATGTCACAGTATATAATGTTATTGCATTATTTTACAGTCAGTCAGTGCTGGTGTCATTTGTATTAATATCTGTGGTTAGTGTTGTTTTTCATCCTATTATGTTGATGCCGCAATGTTTGTGTATTGTAAGAGAAATTAATAAGTATTTCTTTTTTTCATTCAGTCCAACTTTTCTCCGGTGTACTACGACGACTGCTACTACAGTAGATATTTGTGGTTGCATGTCTTCACGGGAGCTGCTGTTATTTATAGTGCTTGGGTTTCATCCTTTTAGTGGATTCTTGACCCGTTTACTATTGTTGGGCATCAGCTACTCAGTGAAAACACTGATATCACATTGAAAACTGGGTCACATGTTCACAGCAGCCCTCTCAGGTTGTTCCATCATAATAGTGATGATATTTGACACCTGGTGTCACCTGATGGGGGTCACTACATTCCTACAGGTACTTTCTGTGTATCTGTGGCACTCAATGGTGTTTACTGTGACATTTGTTATAATGTTTCCACACACATCAGGATTTTGGGACATACTCTCAAAAACAGATATCTCTGTCTCTCTTCAGGTTCCCTCTTTACGTTTGGGGCGGGGCCGAGCAATTCAACAATCCAAACTTCCATTTCCTTCAATACAAACTCTATTGTCGCTCCAAACACACCAATAAGCAACTCTGCGGCGAGTGTCGGTGCAACCCTCGCCACTGCCACTGACGTCCATCCAGTTAAAAGTGAGTCTCTGTGTAAGAGGAGACGGTTGTCGCTGTGTTTGTGTGTTTGATGTCGTTGTATTTCTGCAGGCGATTGTAATTCTACACTTCAGACTGTACAATATGTTCACAGCTGTGTGTGTGTGTGTGTGTGTGTGCAGATTCCCTCTTTACATTTGGAGAAGGCCGGACTGATTCGTCACTCATCACTTCTGGCGTTCCCATCCATGCAAATGACTCCAGCAGCAGCAGCAGCACCAGTGGTTCCACGACCACAACCACTGTGGCTACTACTACCACAAGCACCCCCCCAGTTAAGAGTATGTTTAAAGCCTCACTTCTACCAAGCACTTCAGATCAGTTCAGTTTGGTGTGTTGCTATCGCTAAAAGTTGAATTTGTGCCAAATGAACCAATCCGTACCATCCCTCTTCTTGGCACCCTTCTGTTGGTGCAGGGTACCAATGACCTTGAGTTCAAGGTCATCGGTGACGCAAGTCTCAAGAATCAACATCACTGTGTTCAAGCCTTAGTGCTCACGTGGCACGGATCTGTGCCACAGGTGCATGCATAGTAAATTTGCTGTGGGAATATTACACAACTCCTTATATGGACATCCTGAAGGTGTGTGTTTATAGGTGTTGTTGTAGTAGTCAAATTTATGATTCATTTTACATCGCATTTTATATAGTGATAGAAAATAGCAACAATTGTGCAGGAGTCATATGAAAGAGAGCATTTTTCTTTTCTTTTTGTTCATAAAAACAAGCCAAATTTTACAAATTCAATCTGATATTAAGCATTTTGAGTACTTATTGCTCAGGTGTGTTTATGTAGTTGGTGAAAAATCATCAGATTGTCTAGGTTGTGCTGAAAAAGAGGATATAAGACACTCTATGTTGCACATTCTTATAGCCTCTGTATAAACTGTACGTTTAAACATAGTAATGGAAAAAAGCAGCTGAAATGCTCTGTGTTCTAAGGGTTAAGACAACGTGTGCCAGTCTCGCCACAGTTTTGCCTTCACGGCACCAGCTCCTTAAGTCTCCCGCTGAGCCGCAGGGCACCGACACCTGTGACACATGTTATGCAGACACTGCGGCGCACACTGATAATTGATCCTCTCAGCGTGAGTGAACGCTGCAATTGTGGTAAATCAAAGATTGCTACAGCTGAAAGGCATATTCAGCTATTTCACAAAAGCTGCACCTTTCGGTATTGTTACCGCGTAAAGGGCACCTTAGTCGCCCCAAGGGCTGGGTTCTGTTTCAGTGATCTCCTCATTCTTCTGCCAAAATCACATGAGACGACCGAGGGCTTGGTAGGCAGATGCCTCGGGGACAACAGAGGGCTTTTCACTGATTCTGAAAGAAGACAATGCACGCAGGCTGCAATCCAGCAGCCCATTTACCGTTGGAATGGAGCGTGTGACGGAGGCTGCTATGCAGCTATCTTGTCTGCATGTTCATCCTCCTTCTCACCCCGAAAGCCACACTGTGGCGTCTGTTTCGGCCGCTGCTGGAACACTGACACTTGTTTGGGTCACTTATATAGGAATTTGAGTGACTGTACAGCATGTGTGTGTGTGTGTGAAGAAATTTTTTTGTTTCGTCTGGGTGCTTCATTCAATCAGATACATTTGTCCTGTCATTCTGTTTGTCAGAGAGAAAAACTGATTGACGTAGATGAATCCACAGCCAGGCTTTCATTTCTGCTGAAGAATAAATATCCACACAGGGCTGTGTTCTCTCCTGAGGCCCCTGATGGGCAGAGGTTGTTTTTTTTCTTTGTTTAGTGCCACACTGGGAGTTTTATGTGACCTTTTCTTGAGTCTAATTGTCCCTCCCAAGATACACAGAGAGATGTAAGCCATCACAAATCCGCACGCAACGGACAACAAAGGACTTTAGTCGATGGTGTGGATGGCGTGGGTCTCGGCTTTGGGATTTAGGGCATGTTTCAGGACTCTGCAAGCTTAGGTCTATTCTTAGATTTATTATATTCACCTGTATCATGTTCTGCAGAGTAGTGGCCGCCCAGCTACAGTCACATAACTTGTTTCGTACTGATTTTAAATAAATTAATGGCTACGCTTTTCTCTACATCTCAACAGAGTTCGTGGCGGCGGCTGTTCGATCTCATTTCGACGACTGTCCGGACTCCCACCGCCATTTCTGCTTCCACGGTACATGTCGCTTCCTGATACTGGAGGAGACGCCCGCATGTGTGTAAGTCAGTACTTGCTGAAATAATTCAACCTGTAACCTGAAATAATTTGCAGGTTACATTGAAACGTTGAAACACTTTTATCCAAAGCGACTTACAAAAGAGGAATAAGCTACATAGAAGAAGTCTTGGAAAGAAATCCACTAGATAGGAACAGTGGACTGACAGAAGGTGAGAGTGCAGAAGTGGATCCTAGTGCAGGAGGAGATCATGCAGGGGAGGGGGTAAGGTAAGTGTTAGGACAGAAGATGCTCGTGGAAGAGCTGGGTCTTCAAGAGCTTCTTGAAGTAGGTAGGTGGGTAGGTCATCCCACCAGCTTGGAACGACTCATGAAAAGTGTCTGGATTGTCTTGTGCGGGGTGTTGGCACTGCCAGATGATGAAAAGAGTGGTTAAAAGACTGAAACATGGTAATGGTCACTTCAGAGCATGAAGGTTCCTGGTTTGAATCCAGGTTCAGGAACCTTTTATGTGGATTTTGCATGTTATAAATGTTATAAATTCACATTCGTAAAAACAGAAGATCTAAAGCCACTGAAAACAGAAGTAGAAAGAAAAAGAAAAAGAAATGGCATATTCTATTTTGACATTATTGTACTCATTGTAAAATTGAGAAAAAAACATTTCGTCTAACAATTTTGTCATTTTATTTTGAAAATTGTACTTTTAACATGATCATTTTACATCTACATCATATCTTAATAGGCTTAATTACCCTTGGTTGTAGCCCATAATAATATGTATTGTCATGAGGTGATGGTTTTTACTTCATCAGTGTGTCATTTTTGCTCATCGGTTATTTCAAGTGTTTTAAATCGACTCTTAAGGGATGAGCCGTATCCTGAAACACTGTCACTCTGATTCCACTCACTTGCCTCCTCACGTGTTGCAGGTGTCATCCAGGATTCATCGGGATGAGGTGTGAACACGCCGACCTCCTTGCCGTCGTAGCAACTAACCACAGACAGCAGACGGTTGCCACAGTGCTGGTGTTGTGTGTTATTGGGTGTGTTCTCGTCATGGTGTTGTGTACACTGTTACAGTGAGTATCAAGCACATTTTTTTTTTCCATTTTATAACAATAGGGCCGGAGTTCCTTTGAGCAAGCTACCTAATCTGCATGGATTGGGTTAATTGGACACTCTAACTTCACCCAGTGTGCTCCCAGTGCCGGTCCCAGGCCTGGATAAATGCTGACTTTATTACGTTTTTTTCTGAAGTTGCTGGTTGCGGCAGGACTGTCGAAGGCGGCGCTACGCACATCACTACATCCAGGACAAGCACGAAGCTTCCCGCTATCCTTCTGAGAGTGGTAATTATACTAAAAAAAATAATAAAATATGTGCTTTCCTATTCTATGTAACAGCAATTAGTGAAGCAAACTGTATGAATGTTGATGATATTTTTGTTGTGGTTTGGGGAGACTTAAGAGCTCTGTATTCAGAACAACAAAAACCCTTAGAACACAGAGCTTTTTTTTCATTACTATTAGAATGTGCAATAAAGAGTGTCTTATATTCTTGTTTTTCAGCACAATCTGATGAAAAAAAACAAACAACATTTGTCGTATTCTGACTGAATTTGTGAAATTTGGAAAGACATCACAGTTCAAAGTTCACTTTTTTTTTATGAAAGTTCGTTTTTATGAACAAAAAGAAAAGAAAAACACTGTGACTTCTGCACAGTTATTGCTACTTTATGTCACTACTAAAAATGTGATATAAAATGAATCATAACTTTGACTCCACAACACATAAGAAGCCTGAATATGTGACCTACTGTATGTGAGTTTTTATGGCAGCGTGACCAAGTGGATTTATTCAGACTGATCATGTTCAGTAACAAAGAAATGACGTATCTGTTGGATTAGACCATTTATTAAAAATATTTGTCTTATTATTATTTTCTTGAAGACAAACGACTAATCTGTGCATGTTTTTCTCCTTTCAGTGGTTTGAGACGGCGTCTTGCAGAAGTGTGAGCTGCTGTTTAGTTTACCTCATGAGTCTGACCTGCACACCCTCAGGATCGCGTGGTATTCACATGTTCTGCTCAAAGAAGAAGCAGGAGCTTTACCTTCAGTGTGGCTGAGGGCGGGTAAATGTTCCGTGACATTTTCTTTCTTTTCTACAGTGACTTTTGTGGACCGCAGCAACAAACATTGATTCTACTGCAGTCTGTGTGTTTAAAGCTCTGAGGACGAAGCTGCTACCGAATCCCTCACGCGAGAGCTCTGCGTGTCTCTATTACTAGTTATGGCATGAACTAGAGGACGTGATCAGAAATGATCTACAAGGCAACTTGGTTGCCATGTTGTGTGGATGTTTCGCTGAAGGACACCAACAATTCATCAACTTAAGTCAGAAGACGCCGGTTCCTAATTTTGTCTTTTAATGTCTTCGCACAAACTTTCAGAGGAACTCTTCGAGCACAGAGGACACTTTTTAAGAACATGGGGCGGAAACTGATGCTTTTTAGTGTCTGTTTTTAAAAGGAAAATACTCACTTCACCTGACAGGAGTAGGAACTGAAACCGGACTGAGGAATGGATTAAAAACCCTGGATATACAAGGACGTCCATCAATAATTAAACACAAACGTTGCACCTGAACATTGTCCCAGTATGGGTTTGGACATGCAGAGAAGAAACAGGAGTTATTTTAAACGACTGGACGACTAAGCTAGAGTATCTGTCAGTTTTATTCCTGATCTGCACTTAAACATGTTCATGCATCAGAGGTTTGTTTTTTTTACTCGCAAACTATAACTCTAACTATAACACGCACATCCACGGTGGCTGCAAACGGCACGTCAGAAAAATCGGCACTCAAGCGTCCACGTAATGAAGGAGGCTTCTTACTTTGCCTGAATGAGCACTGGCGGGGAGGAGGGGAGCACATGGTGTGTACACATCTTACCTCTCTAAGCATGTGTTCACTTAAACACAGTCAACGGACACAACACAATATATATTTTTATCTCTTCTTAAATCTCAGTTGTGATAGTATTGCCTGTACTTTAAATTGAAGAAAAAAAAAGCCTCTGAATGTTTAAAACTAATTCTTACAGAAGTGGGATGAAATAAGAACTGATAGAGATGTGATACAGATGTAAAAAGAAAATCAACCGCGACATTAAGGGGTTTGTGTATTTACGCCATAAGACTCTGATGTGACGGTTATGCTTTTGTTTGTTTACATTCAAAAATACACTGATGTTTGCATCAATGTGCAAACATAAAAAGAAAAATATACCGTGTATAGAAGTCGATGTGTTGTCACTATTGGAAAAAACCTCTGTTACCTGCATTTATTTGTTTCCCTTAACAGACTTTTGTATTTTTTATTTATGCACATATTAAATATCATTCATCTCACGTATCTGAGTCGTTGCGTGGCGACCTTTTCACCTCTGAGGCGCCTCATTTTTCTTCTGCCCTCCTGTTTTTCCTCTTCCACTGAGAATGTCCATGTGAAACCATGAAACCTCAGGCACAGATGAACAAAGCGCTGAACTCCTGAGTGCTTTTCTACCCGAAAGCAAATCTTCCAGTCCCCGGCTGTGTGGCCAGTTCACAGAATTTATACCTATTCCTATAAAAGTAGAGATGAGACAATACCTGATACCGATATCACAAACTCGAATATCTACCGATATTAGTCCAACACAATCATTTTAAGCCATTTATGAACATATGAAGCTGTTAGCAACACATTTGTGCCGAGTCATTTCAAAGATATAATTCTCCAACTGTGTTTAACAAATAATTGTTCTCCCAAAAAAGAGAAATAAACAGCCCAAACACAACTCGGCTAAAATGGTTTTGCTGATTATTTACAGTCTGTGTATTTTGGACCGATACCGCTACCGATGTCGATTCCCATCCCTTTATAAAAGCATACGTTCACTGTGCCTGTGCCTATGTCTGTTTCCATTACTTGCCTCTTCCCTCACAATGTGCTGCATCGTCCCTCTCTGCATGAGGAGCTTCCTTTTTCTTTTTCTTTTTTGATTCACAATCCCATTACGTCTGCAATTGGATTTCAGTGGAGCCCTTTAGAGCCGTCTGGCTGAGCTAAACTAAATCAGCTTTAAATTAAGCAGCTCGTGGGCTTCACCTCTTTAAAAGGTACACACTACTCTAACCCTCACTAAGCAGTGCAATGGTGAGTCGATAAAAGCAAAAGAGAAATCAAGACTACTACTGAGGATGACAGTTTTATGATCAGGAAATCTTCATGAACTCTTGATTCTCTTGAAATCTGATTTGGATAAGAGTAAATCCCTATTCCCTTTAAAAGGCTACAGAGAGCTCACTGGATTGCAATGCCATCCTGAATCTTTTCCTTCTGCTTCCTCCTCCTCCGTTTGATCCTCAGCCCAACTCTCCCAGTATCTGCCTCTGAGCAGATGGTTTGAAGTAAGAGTATTTACAAAGGTATTAGGGTTAAGCAATCCTCCCTTGTTCTCTTAAACGCCGAGCACTAAACACATGATAAGACGAAAGATCTGCAGCTTCAGTTACAAAGGTCACTTAACTCGTTTAAAGGAATGTAATTTGTCATTCTTACAATGTTTATATATATATTATTATTATATAGTATAGTATATTATTATTTAATCTGTCACCTTCTTTCTCAATTCCCAAACTTTAGTTTACCAAAATATCAGAAGATTGGAACATCTAGCTCCACAGACTGGAAGGTGAGATCTTGAGATTTATTCGTTTTGTGTCACCAAACAAAACAAAACACTCTTGTGTTAACGTGTTAGCTTTGAGATAGAAACTGAGAAAAACAAAACCAAACAAATCAGACATCCAGACATTTAATTGCTCATCAAAATAGTTCATTCATTTTAGAGCTGAAACATTTCATTGATGAATCGATTATTAATCGATTACTAAATTAATCGACAACTATTTTGATAATTGCTTAATCGGTTTGAAGCTTTTTTCATGATTAAAACAAGATTTCCGATTGTTTAAGCTTCTTAAGCTTCTTATAAAAATAATCAGTTAGTTGCAGCTCTAATTCATTTTCTGTCGGTCAACTTTTCTTTCAATTACCCAAACGCTGCAACTCTTGTGCTTCATTAAAATTAGGACACGTGGAGGATACGGATTAAACACAAAGCAGAGGCTCAGTTACTTACGTGCTACTATATTCTTATTTTGGACATTCCCTACCTGGTAAATGCTCCCATCCACAGCTACAGTGTGTACTTTACACGTTCTTGAACCCAAGCAGAGTTAATCCACACGTTCTATTCTATTCTCTTCCAAGTCTGGATATTTTGTGGCCAAACAAACTCAGTGGTCAATATGAGCGCTTTATAAATCTGTTTCTAGGGTTCCAAAGGTTCCTGTGTACAATTATATCATTAACGTATATTCAATGACAAACTCAGGACAGTTACTTGATAATTATTGCTCCCAATTTATTTACAAAAAATATACAATTTATATATTATTCTGAATTCTGTAAAGAGCATTTCATGTGTTAAATTAATTGCTATGAAGTGGTCAACATGGCTTTTTCACATGGCATTATTTCATGTGCTGCTGGAGCCATGATGGCAGCTCCTCCAGCGAGCTGAGCCGATGCTCTCGCTCAACATCGACTTGGTTCTGATTGTTCTGTCTGTCTAAAAGGACCCCGTTGATGCCCACAGACCGAGAGGTCAGGTAATCGTTCACATGGTGGTCGCCGATGTGAGCCACGCCAGCGGCTGGGACGCCACATTTCTGCAGCGCCTTATCGAAGATGATCGGATCGGGCTTTGCTACACCTGCGTCCTCTGACGTGACCAAGAAGGAGAAGTGAGACAGCAGGTCACACGCATGTAAGATTCTCTCCAAACGGCTGTCAAAGTTGGACACCACACCCAGCTTCAGTCCTAGAGAAGAGCAACTCTCCAGGGCCTTCTTCGAGTCTGGAAATACCTTAAACCAAAAAGGAACCATAACAGAGTTATACTTCCATAAATACATTCATTCATACACATCTTCTGCAAAATGCCATCTTTCATTTACCTCCCAGGTGTCTGCTTTGCAGAAATTATGATACAGGTTGTGAGCCATGGCATTTAATAAGACTTGGTCATCCACTCTGCACTGGGAGAAAGTGTTCCGGATCACCCCCATCCACCAAGACTGTCCATCCAGACCCTGTGTGATGCCGTAGTTTGGGTATTTGCTGGAATAGCACCGATACGCTTGGTGGAAAGCAGCGTCCACCTCCGTGGGAGTGAGGCTCAGGCCCATGCGCTCAGCCTCCCTGCAGTACTGCTCTCCCACAGACACACGCACCTTCAGCAGGGTGTCCTTCACATCCCATAGCACCCAGCTCAGACGAACGCGCATTACACCTGCACAGAAAAGATATTATCTGTGCATTAATATTAATATAAAATTTATATTTTTGTAATATTCTTCCAAATGTCTGGAGGATTGTTGTCGTACCTCAGGGGCAGTGAAATATACTAACTTGGACTTTCACAATTTGTTGACATTTTATTGATTTAAAATAAAGTTGAGAATGCTGAGTCTGCTGCCTTTGATATGCGTTATACTGTATCTACCATGCCTGCCTTTGATCAGCCAGCCGGAAATTATTATAAAACAAAGAAAGCAGAAATCCATCCATCTTGAGCAATACCTCCATGAAGCAGTTTGTTTAGTCCACCTTTGAGCAGCGTAACTCAAAAAGTGAATGACCAATTAGAAATGTTAGTATCACTTCACTTTGCAAGATAGGGAGTGAATGACACTGTGGGAAACTGATAGGCCCTGGTGGAGGTTTGCATTGATGTGAAGCACAATCAGATTCTTTATAATAAAATGTATTGTCAAGCAAAAAAACGTGCTTTAAAATGATCTATTTATTAGTTCCAAAATGGAGTCTGCTGCTCTAAGTCATAGCAGCAGTCATTAAAGTACACAGATAAGATAATATATATGAAGCATGTGTTGCACACACCAGGAATCATAAACATATTGACCATTAAAATGCACAGAGTAAACACCGCAAAAGGACTGCACATGTAAGATATTAGAACTGAGAATATACCTTATATGTAGTATAAGAAGTGGATGGACCTGAGTTATACTCCCGGGGTTCCTTCCGTTTTCAAATTAAAGCCTTTGGACTAGCGTTTTGCTCGTTTATTTTGTTCCATGACAATGAAACCAGAACTAAAGTTGTATATAATAAAAGCTCAGTGCTACAGTTAGCTTGAGTTTCACTGTGACCGTCGTCGTCTTCTTCTTCCACTACTACTTATTCGCTGCTTTCACGGAAGCTGTTGCCATCTTCTGGAGGTTTAGCGCCATCGTAGTTCATTTCTGCCGAATTAAAAACACAATATATCCAACACTCTTCTCTTCTTTTAAGCATAATTATTAACCTGTACAATCCCAGTTATGTATTTCTCTATATTAATATTATTCTCATAGTATTTTTCAAGTTCAGTTTATCATCATACACATGCATGCATTAATACATCCAGTACAGCAGGTGGCGGTACTGATTAGCTAGTGACAAATCTTTAACAGCCTGATAATACTGATGCACACTGCAGTCCGGTAGGTGGCGGTAATGCCCCTATAAGCTGGTTGCCAACATCAAATCAAACCGGAAGAAGAAGAAGAAGAAGCACGGAAAGCTCATCCTGTTCACAGTTTCTGCCTCTTCAAAAGTGTAATATTAATAATATAAACATATTTTAACGCTAATCGCTATGACCTGATGTTACGAACAAAATGGCTACTCTTGCTGTTAGCATGTTTCGGAGGCTAGAGGGCCTGTTCTGTGTGGTCAAACCCTCCGGTGTCCACTGGAAACTCGTGCGGGACAACGTCGAGAAAAATCTTCTTAAAGGTGAGGAAACACTTAACACTTGAATGTGAGAGATAACACAGATAATGCACAGAGATAATGTACCTAATAATAATCAACCTTCAACGACAGGTCAGTCCGCGGCGTCGTCACCTTTCACCTTGTGGACAACACGAATCCTCTTACCACGTTGACCTCTGTGTTTACAGGTTTAAACGCTGCACCGCCGCAGTCTTGTCCTCAACAGGTCCGCTTCTTGAGGGACCCGGGCGCTGACACTGAGACGACAAAGAGTCTCACGCTGTCTGTGGCCTCTGTGCCTGTCCTGTCCAAACACCCCCTGGGTAAGTGTGTCCACGTGTTTGTATAGCATTAATAGTGAGGAAATTGCTCAAATCTTTTCGTGTGTCGTTCCACGCTGGTGAAATGACCTACCGGGCACTACCAGAACAGGGGGTGTCCCTGTCTGTCTTCAAGAAGCTCTTCCAAGAGCATCTTCTGTCCAAGCACTTACCTTGCCCCCCATCCCCTGCACGATCTCTAGTGGATTTCTTTCAACTTATTCTATGTATCTTATTTCTCTTTTGTAAGTCGCTTTGGATTAAATTGCTAAATGCTTAAATGTAAATGTAAATAAACAAGGGAAACTTTGGCTGAAGTTACCTGGAGAAAGCTACATTAAGATCCACGTTCAATACATATATTTATGCACTTTTTTCTCTATGTTGTGAATAAATATATAAACTTAACTTTTCACTGACATTTTGTTTTCTCCAGTTAGAAAGATATCGCGATGTAACGCTGTAACGGTTGTCTTGCAGTATTTCATATTGTTATTGGTATTGTGGACCATGTATTATGTATTGTGTTGTGTTGTTGTGAGGTAACCTGTGATTCTCATCCCTACTGGTTACTTTATGAGAAATAATACCTTTTAGTATAGCACCTTTCTCAGAAATTAAATTTACAATGTATCTCACATGATTGAGACTTAAAAAGTTGTCAAAAACAAGCTTAAAAACAAAACAATAAAGCTATATATGAAATTAAAAATGGAAACCCAAGCAAAACAGATGCAGATAAAACATAAAATGGACAGCCACTAAAACACATAAGGTAATTATTATGGTCTGTTTAAACAGTTGGGTTGAAATATTTTCAGCCACTCTATTAATATGGCCAGTGTGCTGTGAAGTGTATGAATGTGTACATTAATAACTGAATTTAAACAAATTAAATAATGTTACTTGTTCCCCCCTTTGTTTTAGTAACTGGTCCTGAATTCCAGCGTATTCAAGTTGGAGTGGGACATCGTCTGGACGTGTCCTCCTCTGGAGTTTTAGGTGCGTTTGAGTGACAAAAATAAATAAAATAAAATGTTTTTTTACGTCATCTCATTGTAATCACATTCTTTTTTGTATCCAGTTCTTGCAGTTGGGAGGGGAAACAGGGTCTTCAATGATCTCTACGAAACACGAGTCACAAGGGTGAGCTTTGATTTTTTTTTGTCTTTGTTTGATTATGTGAGTACGAATAATGTTATACATAAGGACATAATGATCTGGACAGGTTTCATGGTGTTCGATGTGTTTCAGGATTACACTTTGGAGTGTGAGTTTGGGAGCGCAACAGATGATTTTTCTGACACAGGTCGTGTTGTGGAAAGGTCCACCTATGGTAAGACAACCCAGTTTGCTTATGCTAAAATATAATTATTATTGTTAGCCATTGTTTTTCTCTAAATGACTGTTTTTACAAAAAAAAATAGTAAAGCACAATATTATTTCTTGATTAAGATGCCCAGTTATAGTTATTTACTTCCATTCCTGAATGGAAAAAATAATTTCTGATACCGATACCAACATTTCAAGCCAGTATCTGCCGATAATATTGTGCATCCCTACTTATATGTGGTTCACCTGTGTGTTTGAAACATTTTGACTCATGTAAGTCACAATATCACTCGTTTATTAGATACTTGAATGCAAAAATGTTTTACAAGTTATCTTTAAACGGTCTTTATAATTTACAGTAATGAAATTGTCTCGTGTAACATTCACTCATTCAATTTTTTATTCCTCTTTTTTGTCGCTTTTTATCCGACTTATTGTATACGATCGTGAAAAAATATTGGTGTCTTCCACAGATCACATCACACTGGACAAGTTGAACAGAGTCCTGGCAATGCTGCAGGGAGCTCATCAGAAGGCTTTGTTAACGTATGTCAATCACGTTTATCCTATTATGGATGTGCTTTTAGCAGAGGCACAGTGTTGTGCTTCATTGCTTTGTAGATGCAGGTAAATTGTTATTATATTCTTGTGTAAACAGGTATTCCAATGTAGACTTGCGCTCACAGGAAGCCTACGAGTTGGCTGTGCAAGGTTTACTGGGTCCAGAGGGCAAGTCTGTGCCTATTTTGACCGGCTTACGTTGTGTTCACTTCCAGCCTCCCAACTTTACGTTAGGTAAATTGAACACAGGGTTGAAAATGAATGCACCGTTTGAAAAAAAACTAAAAAAAAACTACTACTCATAATATTTTGTCTCGTCACTACAGAGGTGCAGTGTCTAAATGAAACCCAGAAGTATTTACGCAAAGTCGTACACGAGACGGGACTGGAGCTGCGCAGCACGGCGGTGTGTAAAGGAGTGAGACGCACCAGAGACGGACTGTTCACGCTGCAGCAAGCTCTGACGCGTCACCACTGGACTGCTCCTCATGTCACGCGTGCCGTCCAGCAGTACTACTCCTCGAAGAAAAATAAGAAAACAAGAGCGGTGGCCGATCGAGGCGACAGGATTACAACCACGGGAGGAGAATGTGACGAGCAGCCACCAAATTTAAACCAATGAGCAGGAAGATGAGCTGTTGCTGCTCTACAGTGACGGTGTGAGCCGGGACACTTCACTCTGAGTTTATCTCAGCTGGAACAAAGACAAGATAAGATAAGTGGACAAATCATCATTGTTCTTTGTTCTATCAATGAGCTCATGGTTTCACCGGGTAACATTGTTTTATGTTGTAAGCGTGATTATGAAAGAGGTTTATTATTATTTTTCTATATTGAAATAAATTAAAAAAAGGAATTTGACCGTCTTTGAATGTTTCTTTTTGTGATGTGCATATATGTGATATATGAAAAATCACCTGCACAAATACTCCCTCAAGTGGCTGAAGGCCAAAGTTACTTTTACTTCAGTTTTTGTATAATAAACTGTAGATATAATATCCAAATAATTTACTCAACATAATCCACTCCTTCCTTTAATCTGGATCAATCTTCAGCATGTTTTTATTAGAATTGTGATATTAATGGTCAGTATTACCATCAGTCATTTGCCACACTTAACCTCGTATATGTACGATTATTTTTTTTACTGTGTTGCAGCAGCAATTAAATTCATATTTATTAACAGAACTCCTAATTAGTGGTAAATTACATCACAAGACCTGTAGGGTTACCATGGCTCCTTAAGATCCCCTGTGAATGTGCAGTGTGTGTGCCTCCCACCAAAGGTTCATATTTATCTATCATTTAACTCCTAAAATAAATATCTTTTATTGTGCTGTGTTGCAGAATCACAAATTTAAGAAGCCTTTTGTGTTGCAACGGTATCATATTGGCTTTTTTGAGGCCTAGGAAGTTTTTGAAAAAGTCACATTTATTTCCAGGTTTTGTCCGTCGTTTCCTCAAAATGACAATATTTACATGTTGATGCCAAACGTCTGAGGGAGAGGGAAATACTTCCCTAACCAGTGAGGTCAATCGCTGACATCAGATTTGGTTACGTGATAGGGTTGGAGGATTTAGTTTCGCCCTTAAAGCTTCTTCTTTAAGGATGTTATGAAGTTATTCTTGTGGCGCAATTGTTGTCATGCTCCTCATACCGTCGAAGGCCTCATTCCCGTGGGAACACTGTGGTCTTTGTCAGTCTGGAGACAAATTGACTGTGTGTGAGCACATGAGTCGGAGGGTTTTATTATTAAGAATGACGCATGAAATTACAACAACCCGATTAAAGCATGTATATATATTTAGTAACATCGGTTTCACAATTAAATTTTGATTCTTATAAACTTAATATTGAAATCCAGTCCGGCTTTTATTAAAGAGGCATGAAATTCATTTGTGATTATCTGGCTATGTGTGACGAGGAGAACCAGCACCGTTGATGCAGAACAGATGGTGAACACACAAAATCAAAACAAGCCATTATTGTTTTATTATTGTTATATTATTATATTATTTCTAAGGTTCATGAGCAAGGATTAATACTTAACTTACACGAATACAGTGCTTTACAGATTTATGAGACAACCTGTCTTAAAAATGAAAACATAAATCTTTTTAGAAGTCTTTCAAAAACTTGTTTGAATCTAAAAATGTTATTTATTTGGCAAATAACAAACGGAATTCACCTTTTTATACCCACAGGAGTCAGAAATTAATCAAGCATAACATTCAAGTACTAAAACCTACATTTTCTCTTCAGAAATGTAAGTACATGACTATAATTTGACATCGTCATCAAGAAATAATCATGTGCTTTACTATTTTTTTAATTTTTTTAGTAGAAAATTCATGGATAACAATAATACTTATATTTTAGCATTCAAAATATAATTTTGTTGTTAATTTATTTAAAATTGTTAATTTAGGGCAACTGTGGCATAAACATTACATAAGGTGGTGGTCTTAATAAATATGTTAAGCACTGTATATTATATATGTATATTGTATATTGTATATATATCATTGATATGTTCCATATTTGTCACAGTAAAATGTTAAATCAAAGCTCTTTATTTGCACAAACATACCTTAAACTATACACTATAACATAATCTATATAATCAAACAAGATAATTATAATGAAAGAATGTTTTGAAATGTTTAAAAGTTCTCGTTGAAATTGCTTCAAACACCTGTACAAGTGTTTTTATATACATGAATTGCACACTTTTTCTTATTTCGTCCATGAAATCAATAATGTAATTGTCGAGGTTTGGCAGAAACAATAAATATGTATTAAGCACATTATTACGTATGCTGCATTGGATTTAAATCAGGTTTCATCCCCTGTGAGCAAGGGTTTCACCACATTCACCACAGACTTCTCTGCTCAGCAACATCCTGATCTTTTCTTGTGTGGGGGCTCTTTGTGTAACACCATGGATTCCTCTCTTGTGTCAGCGTTCTGTTTCAGCATCCTGCAAACGACACAACAGGAACAACACTGCTGAACGCGGGCGTCAAAGTGTGACCGTTAAATCACAAAACAAAGACAATCACGTTTATTACCTGGCGACAGTTTCCAGAGTCTGAATCACATTTTCCCCCGTGGCAGCGCTGCACTCCATGAAGTCAAAGTTGTATTCCTATCAAAGTAAAACACGTGTGTGTGTGTGTTAAAGACTGTGTAAAGTGACAAATAATTTAATGTTTCGAAATTTCACAAATTCAGTCCGATTTTAAACATTTTGAGTACTTTTAGCTCAGGTGTCTTTACATAGTTGCTGAAAATGAATTTTTGTTTAATCAGATTGCCTGGATTGTGCTGAACAAAAAGATATAAGACACTCTACATTGCACATTCTTATAGTCTCTGTACTGTATATACTGTATGTTTGAACATCATAATGGAAAAAAGCAGCATTCTCTGCTCTGAGATGCTCGGGGCGAATCTGCCCGGAGGAGTGAACATACACAACCACACACACACACACACACACGCACCGAAGCAAATGAAAGTGTCACTGTTTGCCAGCGTTTGTTTAAACTGTTTAATCTGTCATCATCATCATCATATCACCTCAGTGTGAGGTCATGCATACCTTAGAAAGAGTTTCTCCCTCCTCGGGTTGAATCTGTCGCTCTGCACAATCGCTCTTATTCCCAAGGAGCAAAATGGTCACATTTTCTGCCGCCCCTTCCTGCAAAAACATGGATTTGTTTATTAGATCGTTGCCTGACAGCTCGGTCACAAACATCCCCAGCACAGAGTTGTGTGTACCATATTTAAAAAAAGAGCCATGCAGTATTAAAGTTCGATTTAGAGCAGGGGTGTCAAACTCATTTTTGTTCAGGGGCCACATACAGCACAATTTGATCTCAAGGGGGCCGGACCAGTAAAATGAGTCAAATAATAGAATAATAACCTATGAACAACAAGAACTCCTCTGTTTTTTCTCCTTTGTTTCACATTTAATGAAGGATAATTTTACAAAACATGACATTTCTTGAGAAATATAAGTGCTATTTCAACAATATCATGCCTAAATGTACTATTTACACAGCACACTGGCTCTATAAAGGCACAAACATTTAGTCACGCGTATCTGGAGCATTTGACCTTACGTTTAGATTAGTGTGAAATTTTAACAAATTCATCCTGTGGGCCGGATTGGACCCTCTGGCGGGCCGGTTCTGGCCCCCGGGCCGTATGTTTGACACCCCTGATTTAGAGTGTCCAATTTGCCTAATCCCCAAATATGCATGTTTTTGGACCCAGAGAAAACCCACACACACACAGCGAGAACATGGCCCTTGTTCTGAGCGGGTCGCAAACCCAGGTCTCCTTGTGGCACCTTGTTTCCCTTTTTCCAACACGTAAATGGACTGCATTTATAAACAGAACATACCTGAATACAGTTGGCCCAGTAGTTGACAGCGGAGAAACTCTGGGAAGACGTAACGTCATACATGAGAAGAAACGCCTGGGCTCTATGAAAAACCTGTCTTGTGATACTGCGAAACCTTTGAAGACAAGAATACATGCATATGACATGACATTTTTGTTGAGGCAACTGACTCACTTAATTTCCATGTCACAATTTGTCTTTTTTTGTAATGCAGAAGTAGAAAGACGGTGTAGTGGCCCGAGGTGCAAAGTGTGTTTCTATGCAAATATACAGGTTAGTTGAGTCAAGAGATGCACTCTGCGACTCATTTTTCTCCCAAAGAGCAAGTATGTGCAAATACTGATTATTGAAACATCACATACTTTTATTTCACACTTTCATATGTGCTTCTGGCAAAAAAAACGGACTGTGCTTTCCAGGTGAAGTGACATGTTACGTATCAGCCATGCTAATCTAATTCATCCCCCACATGCTACATACATGTGGATATCCACATGCACACACATGTGCTGATTTCAAAAATACACGACAGCTTTAAAATGTGCCAAACCGGTTCTGTCAAGGCTCACAGGTCACAACTCGTCATCATAGAGACGATGATTTCATGCAAATCTTTTTGGCACATGTTCAGGAGCATCTGATGAACTGTGTATCTGGCAAAACGAGTAGACGGAGGATGACACTAAATGGCGGGTTAAATTACGATGGAGCAGATCTAACAGATGAATTAAAGCCGAGTAAAAACACGAATCCGTTTAAAAGAATATACAAAAATACACATTTGAAATAAATATAAGGATGAAGAAGAGCAGTTTCATCCAGGACGGTGATGTTTAAAGCCAGACACATTCTTGTGTTGTACTGAGAACATTAAGAACATTGTATAAAATACTATAAATAGAATATAAATATTTGGTGATGGGATAAAGTAGTGTATAAATTGAGTTGTGTGTAATAGGAATGGGGGTATAGTTACATACTGGATAAGTTTATATGTCTGCCTACTCCTTTTCAAACATGTGAAAAACTATAAAACTAAACTCTATCTAAAACTATCACAATCATATGTATATATACATATACATATATATATATACACATATATATATATTATTTTGTAAGTAATATTTTTAAAAGGGGAAGATCAGACAGAACGAGGATTGCATGAGCAATTATTTGTATCACATGACACTTGCGTGTTTAAACATCAAAGAATGTATATATAAGTTCTGAGTCACTTGCTCTTTTGTTTTTCCCCCTAACAAGAATAAAACATTACAAAAAATAAACATCAGCATCGTCCTTCTCATATGCCATCAGTGAACAACCTACCTGTTTCAATGTCAGACACATAGTTTAAAGAGACATTATTTGTAACTATTAATATACTGACAATCACAGGTGTTGCTCTATAGTTGCTCTATTTTGGATGGAATAAATAGTTCATATTTTTGAAAACCTCATTCTCAGCTCTGCACACTCACAGCAGACATGAGGCCAGCCAAGGTGTTTTGATATAAATGTTATCTAAACTTTTAAAATGTTTCTTACATTTGGCTCGCGCGTTATCATTTTCATCTGAACGGCCAAAATGTGTCGCTCTCACAATTGTGTTTTTATTACACTATCATGACTTCACTCCCTCTGTTTGCACGTTGAAAAGACGAAGGCAAAGTCTCTTCTCAGATAGACATCTTACGCTTTAGAGCAGGGGTGTCAAACTCATTTTTGTTCAGGGGCCACATACAGCACAATTTGATCTCAAGGGGGCCGGACCAGTAAAAATAGTAAAATAATAGCATAATAACCTATGAACAAGAAGAACCCCTTTGTTTTTTCTCCTTTGTTTTACATTTACTGAAGGATAATTTTACAAAACATGAAATTTCAACATTATCATGCCTAAATGTACTATTTACACAGCACACTGGATCTATAAAGGCACAAACATTTAGTCACGGGTATCTGGAGCATTTGACATTACGTTTAGATTAGTGTGAAATTTTAACAAATTCATCCTGTGGGCCGATTGGACCCTCTGGTGGGCCGACTCTGGCCCCCGGGCCGTATGTTTGACACCCCTGCTTTAGGGGGATGTTGGGGCTATATTAGGCGTTAAATTGGAGAATGTGTTACGGGTTTGACGTTGATTTGAGTTAAGATTATGGGATATCAAACAAAGAAATCATAATCATGTGATAGTGTGACATGGATCTGCTGTGGATGAGTGAGGCAGTGATTTGTTTTCGATGACAGAGGGCGAGCGTTCTCTGACCGTACACAGGGTTCTAGTTTTGTTATTGTCAGACATGTTTTCAATTCACTTAAGGCTCTTTTCCACTACCCGGTTCCAGCGCGGCGCGTCTTGGCATGGTTTTGATAGTACCTGGTAACCTGGCACCTGCTCTGAATACTATGCGTGTGTCTGCACTGTTTTATTCAATAATGTAATTACTGTTAATCATATTGATTTATTCACATGAAGAAGAATATGTCAGTTAAGCCATGAGGAGGCGGAGTCGCAGCCATTTTTAATACCAGACTGTCAAGCCCAAACCTGAACATTTCTGTTTAAGCATTTAGGATGAACTGAAACTCTATTAACTGGCATAGGTTTCTGAACGACGTACCGTAAGAGCGACCAGTTGACTTACCGTTCTTGACCTGCTGTGTCCCACAACTGAAGCGCCACAGGTTTTCCATCCACCACCACAGTCCACCTGCAGGAATCGATGCCTACACAACACACGTATATATTTGTTTTAGAACTCAACCTGAATATTTTACCCACATTTATGGGAAAATAAGTCAAGAAAGATCAGGATCTTACCAACAGAGGGTGGCAAATCTGAAGAAAACTTCCCACTTTGGGCTCTTTTCAAAAAGGACGTTTTTCCGACACTGCTGTCGCCAACCAACAACACGTTGAAAACTCTGGATTTGCTGGAAGCAGCACCTGAAGAAGGGAAAACAAAAACACTTGCTGGCACTTGCACATCAATACAACCTGCTTTCTCTACATCTGTGACTCTTGAGTTAGTGATGTTCTGTTTACCCGAAGAAAAGTTGTTTTGAATCTCTTGATTCAGGTGGATTCCAGCGTCAGGACGGGGAACTGGGGTCACCCTCTTCGGCGCCTTCTCACTGTGGAACAGACAACCAAGTGTTATGTTGTACACTATATGTCTGAGCAAACCATGGATTAGTGACATGACTGCACATATTATAGCTACAAGCTTATATTTGAATTTGACGGGAAAATGTAAGGATGTAATTATAATGTCAACAATGTCACTCTCATTTTGGCTTAACTCGGATCAACTGTTAATACAATGTTGAGGCCGGATTAGCTTCATGCATTATACTCAGAGAACGCCACTGGCGTGCTGATAACACAGCCATGTTTATATAGCGTTAATACCATGAACTGTGTAGACCTCAGGCATGCATGAGAAGTGCTAAGAACAAATGCACAATGCAATTAACCCTCCAACACCGCGCGCACCGCTGACGACATCACTGTCGTTACGCGACGGTTTGTGCTATAGAAAATAATTCCAACAGTATGTTATTGCAAAATGCATGTTTGTTTGTTTTCTTCATTTTAAATTGTTAAAACAGTATTTAAACGTGCAGATATTGGAAGTTATGGGCAAAAGCCCTTAATCACGGACATTTTATGATCCTTTATTGGTTAAATGACGCAAAAAGAAAAAAGTCCAGACAGACATTTTGAGGGTTAGGTGTGAGAGTGTGTTAGCCTCAGTGTTACAAACACCCTGAATTGTTGGCGTCGTCATCATCATCATCATCATCCATTCTTGTACAGTTACAGTACATTTACAACCAGGTTTTCATCTATATTTGTCTCACCACTTAAATACAAATGGAAATATTCATAATAATTTATCTACAGCACCCAATTTACTTCTACTGTGTGCACCTGTGTTACCCTTGACTTGTTTGCATTGTCGATTTATATAGTTACTTATCCTCTTGTTACCTGAGCCTATTTATGCCTATTTTTAGGTCTATGAACACACATTTCATATTCATAATAAAATGAGTATATCTCTGCAACCACAAGGCCTATTTTAATACTTTTGGTTTCATAGTAAAGGAATAAATTGTGGGATTTGTTGATATATATATATATATATATATATATATATATATATATATATATATAAATATCAATGTAAGTATTAGTGGTGAAGAGTAAATGAAGATGCCTGAAAAACAAAACAAAATAAAGATGAATATCTCTGTGGAATAATGGAGAATAAGCTCTAAACTCACTCAAATCAAAGTACGGCCTGTGAACATAATCTCTGCAAAGTTTGACTTTGAACATGTGAAGCAGAACAAAATTAGGACTCATTTGTCACATTTCGGGAACATCTGTGCAATTTGGATTTAAACCATGTATTTAACTACTTTCTTCACTTTAATATATCTGTTAATGTTCAATAAAACAACTTCTGGCATTGTTTCAAAGTTCCTGTAGACTTTAATATGTTTTCTTATTCAAAAAACACACTAGCTTACTTGTCTCTCTTCTCAGTCCCGTATCTCAGCGAAAGAACAGCCTACATGAATGAACGACATCTCACTGGCTTCCTTAAAGCCAATAGAAGGACGCTGTCGTCTCTTTTGATTGACAGCTTCGTTCGCCAATGAGAGGCAACCGAGCACGCGGATGTGACGCGGCTGGTTGCTGCCTTAGGATAGGATAATGCTTCTAAAAACGTGATGACGTCACCTAGAGACGCCAGGGAGCGCTTGATTTTAACACAAGGTGTCAGTCTAACCTGGGAGTGCTCTGTTTGCGGTGAAAGATTCATTTTTCACGGAGAAACATCAAAGGTAAGCGCGATTTTACAGTTGTTGTTTGGCGAACGACTCTCTGTTGTCTGTATTCTCTGGCATGTATCTCTGTAACACCATTGAAAAGGGCAGAGTCTTAGCTTTCATTTGAGCTATAGGGTGTGTGTGTGGGACAAGATGGCGTCAGCTCCAGAAATGCCGCGATATGTGCAATAACTTTTTGACACACCGCTATTTATGAAGTTTGACATGTAGTTATTCATTTAGGTGTTATTTGAGCTGTGTTTGTATGTTTAAATAGCTTTTTACAGCTTTGTAGACCAGATTTTTCTGAAAATTTTGATACCAAGTTTTCAATTTTTTTCTTTTCAAAAATCACTTTTTCGTGATCCTTAACGAAAAATAAGTTGCGTAAACTCTGTCCGATTTCCCCAATTGGGGGACCTTTGGGGACAAGAGGATACTTCTACTTATTCGTAGTTCACCTTGCCATTTGATGAAGAGAAACTTTGATGTATAAAGATGTTTAATTAGTATTGACTGAGAATGACCCATGTGCTTGGAGGCTGCAGTGTTGTCGTCATAATTTTTATTATTGTTGTTGTTGTTGTCATTATTAAAGTCATTTTATCTCTGTCTTTGTTGGACTTGCCTCAGAATCTGCGAGTGCTCTGCTGCTCCTGAGATGCTGATGTTGGACGTCGGTTTCTCGTCACGTTTATCCACCTGCAAACGGAGAAATCCCAGCCACGAGGTGACATTTAAAGCAGCTCACGTTGATATGGAGTAAACATTTGTCTCTTATCCTTGTGAAATTGTGCAAAAAAAAAAAGAGAAGAAATTGTCATATCCACATCTAGGATCTGCAGTTTACTATGAGGCTGTAATTTTATTTCCAGGATCGGGAATGTAGTTTTCACTCCTGATAAGTGAGGGACAAAAACGATAAACGTGTGACCTTTCATAGGCAGGGAACGCAGCGGGGCTTTTATGTAAATGCAGGCATACTTTTTTTAAAAGATACTTTTTGTTGTACTGTTAAATAAATGCGATTTACACAGAGGAGTTTCCTCTGTCGTTAGGCTTCAGCAAAGCATAATAATGCGCTTTTAGCTGGTGGACAGAGGACTTTTACATGCATGTTCAAATGTTTCAAACAAAATACAATCTCTTGCACAGAGATCAAGAACATAGATACGTGATGTTCTCCTTTTCACTGTGTGAAACTTGCAATGTGAAGTTCCTCATTTTGGTTCATTGTGTCAGTTTGTCCTTGCAGCAAACACTTTGTGTGCAAGAGTTTCTAAACAAAATAGGAAGCACAAAACAAAAACACACGCCACTGTCATTGATTACAGGCGCTCACTTCGGACTTTTTAACTGGAGCACGTAAGAACACATAACACCTATTTTAGCCTCACTCCACTGGCTGTCCATGCATTTTAGAGTTCATTTTAAAAGTCTTTTATTTGTTTTTAAACCCTTAAATGGTCTTGCCCCGCCTTACCTCTCTGAGCCGCTTCATCCTAGCAACACTCCTGCCCGGGTCTCTGAGGTCAGCTGATCAGCTGACCCTACAGATACTTAAATCCAAACGGAGGGGACAGAGCTTTTTCTGTCGCTGCAATCTTCCACTGCATGTTAGACACGCCCCCTCACTGTCCACTTTTAAAACGCATCTTAAAACCCATTTTTACTCTTTGGCTTTCGACCCAGTATGAGACTTTCTTTTTTATTGTTTTATTGTATGACTTGTTTATTTGGTCTGTTGGGTCTTATGTTTTTATATTTTATTTGTCTTATGTATCTCTGATGTGCAGCATCAACGGTTGTTGTTTTTAAAGTGCTTTATAAATAAAGTTGGATTGGACTGAATTTGAAGTGCACTTATTTGGAGGTTTTGTTGACTATTGAAAAGTTCAATCGTAGAGATTTCGAATGGCCACATACAGACTTTCCAAAGAAACTATCTATATTATGTTTCCTTTAACGACAAACATAAAAATCTGCATTTTCAAGGTTTCTTGCTTACCTCTGATAATCTGTCCAGGCCCAAAGACTCTTCTCTGCGCTTGTCCCTCTCGTCCGTCAGAGGTGTGATGTCTCCCTCTTGCTGTGTGTCCATCAGTCTGTCCTCTCCTACAATCTGGTCTTTTGCATTTTGACGCGGATGCGACTTCCGGTGAGATCCCATTTTTCTTCTTCTCCCTCCAGCTGCTGATTCTGACGTGGCGTCATGTTTAGGAGAGGTGCGTGGTTCTGGAGTTAGACGGGGCTCCATGCCTGCCGGCTGGCTGAGAGGACCAGGGGTTTCTTCGATGTTCTCGAGAGCTGGCGGTTTCACATGAGATTCACACGTGTGACTGCACTCTACTGTTTCAACCACCGTTTCTTTCCTTTGCTCCGAGTCACTGTGTGTGTTTTCATCATGAAGCTGCGGCTCTTTTGCAATGACACTTTCAGTCGAAGCATCTCCGGCACGTATTGTTGCAGTTACCTCATTATCCTCCTCCTGCTTTTGATATAGGTCTTTCTCCCTAGACCGTGACCCAAGATTCCTGCGGGTGGAGCCCATCTTTCTCCTCCTGTTTGCAGGACTGAAATTTGCATTCATCATCTCAAAGTTTGTGTTCTGAGCTCCGTCAGTCACGCTGTTCGGCTCTTGCACACTTACGTGGTCATTCTTAAGATGCTCTCCAGCTTCTCTGCTGACCACACTTTTCATTTTTTCCATATCTGCCAAAGCAACGGCAGGTGCCTCTGTGACTATTGAACCTGGGCCCTGAGTTACTTCAACAGACGCTTCTACTTTTTCTTCATTGTCTTTTTCATCAGCTCCGTGAACAGATCTAACAGGATGAACAGCTTCCTCAGTGTGGTAAGCAGCCTGTTCAGGACTGAGAACTGTTGAATCATCCGTGCCTGGTATCACGTTGCACTCTGTAGCCTGCAGGTCAAGGGTACAGCTTTGTTGTTTCGGCGTTTCGGCGTGCACTGAATTGTTTTCATTCATTTTCTGTTGTTCTTCAGTCACATTACTGTGTGTGTTTCTCCTTTGTGAGACATCTTTTGTTAATATCAATGACGACTCCTCCACTCCCCCCATGCTGTCATTGTTTCTCTCACCACTTTGTACTACGTTGTTTTCTTTTGTTTCATCTGTATCGTACATTTGTTTTCTATTAAGTTGAGACTTGCGAGTAGAGCCCATCTTTCTTCTTGTTCCTTGCACATTTCCACGTACAGGAGGCTTTGTTGGTGCACCCTGTTGGCTGTTACTTGCAGCTGGTGTTTCACTTTCCTCAGACATATTCACAGCTGGCTTTGGCCTTGAGGTCTCCTCATGACCTGTGTCCACTAAGGCACATGGGACATTTTTATTTGAAGTATTATCTGCACATATCTCGCTCACTTCCACCTGTTCAGGCCCTCGTGCACCCACTGAAAGGTCTGCTTCTGTATTGTCTGCGTCTGTGTCATCACAGTGTTTCAAATCGGAGGCGTCTGCAGATTCTCTCAGGTCTGTTTTAATTGTATCATGACCTGTAGGTGGGGATAAATCTTTAGGTTCTGTTATGAGTTTCTTTTCCAACTCATTGACTTGTTCTGTTGATTTGATGTCGTCACTTTCTTTTGACACAGTTGCACTGCTCTCCACATTCTGTGGCTGTAAAGTTGTATCTTCCTGTGGCATCTGTTCTGCATTTTCCTTGTCCTTTATAGTTGATCTACTTCCACTCATTTTCTCAGTGGGGTTGAAATCTAGGCCAATTTGCTCTTGTAATATGTCTTGCCTCATCGTCTCTGTTACTGATGCCATTTTTTCTTTTTCAGAAACTTCATCACCCTGGATAGCTTTTACAACTTCCTCTTTAAGTTCAGAGTATGCTTCAGTGACAGGAACATGCTGCCTTTCTTTATGTCTTCGGCTTGACCCTAGTTTTCTTCTGTTTCTTGTATGCGAGCTTTGTGAATATTTGCTGGCCTCATCTGAAGAGCAGTCAACTTGATGCAGCGCTGTTTCTTTAACGTCCTCTTTTTGTACTTTTGTTACAGCATCCTTTGTGTCCAGAGCTCCACTGTACGGCTCACTTTGTTCGTCCTTTGTAGACGTCTCATCTTTTGGTGATGGATCTGTTGCTTGCTCAACTCTGCATTCAGGTTCTGTAGGTTCTTCATGGTTCCCTTCTTCTGTTGTTATGTCTGGTGTGATTGAAGACTCTACATCCTCTGATTTGAAATGTGTCTCATTCTCCAAATTGTTGGACTGTAAGTTTCCCAAATGCTTTAACAAGTCATTGTCCTCGTCTCCTTCTTTGCTCTCTGTGTCTGTTACAGAATACACACTGGAAAGTTCCTGTGGTATCGGCTCTGAGTTTGAACTAGTTAATTCAGAGGCGCTCGCTTGTGCATTTTCTTTTGCTTGATCACTGACTCCTTCAGTGTGAGCAGGGTCAAATCTGTCCTTTCCTTCCAGCATGGTTTCCGCTGACATTTCCTGGACTGCTGTCTCCATCGTTAATGACATTTCCGATTCAGCACCAGAGCTACTGACATTCTGCTCTCCTTCATTTACATGAACAGATCCCAGTTCTTCACTGTTTTCAGTGTTGTCTTGCTTGTCTGTTGTCACAGAATAGTCATGAGGTTGTGATTCTAAAGGTGAATGTGTTTCTGATTGCAGGGTTTGTAGAGTTTTGTTCTCCACCAGTTCAGAGAGAACTCCTTCCTCCTCGTATTCACTTGATTGTTCAACAGTAGACTTGATATCATCCTCTGCCGGGTCTACTCCTTCTATGTCACTGGTTTGAGTTTTCTGAAGATCATACGCATTCAAATCCTCATTAATCTGATCTAAAGTGTCCACATTAAGAAACGTGTCTTGTTTTTCTTCAGGATTTGAAACTTCTTGCTTATTGGCACAAGTAGCTTTACTTTTCGCACTTGACTCAGACTGGTATGAGTCACTCACTTCGGTTTGGTCGGTCAGGTTTACAAAACCGATTACAGAATCTTCTGTTCCATCATGTATCACACTCTCGGTGACAGAATCTGGGACATGCTGTCTTTCTTTATATCTTCGGCTTGACCCCAGTTTTCTTTTGTTTCCTGCAGGTTTAAACCCTGTATGTATTTTTTCTTTGATGTTCTGAGAACTGTCATTGGGTTGTAAATCCAAAGAAGGTTCTATTTCTGATTGCAGACTTTGTGAATATTTGCTGGCCTCATCTGAAGAGCAGTCAACTTGATGCAGCGCTGTTTCTTTAACGTCCTCTTTTTGTACTTTTGTTACAGCATCCTTTGTGTCCAGAGCTCCACTGTACGGCTCAATTTGTTCGTCCTTTGTAGACGTCTCATCTTTTGGTGATGGATCTGTTGCTTGCTCAACTCTGCATTCAGGTTCTGTAGGTTCTTCATGGTTCCCTTCTTCTGTTGTTATGTCTGGTGTGACTGAAGACTCTACATCGTCTGATTTGAAATGTGTCTCATTCTCCAAATTGTTGGACTGTAAGTTTCCCCACTGCTTTAACAAGTCATTGTCCTCGTCTCCTTCTTTGCTCTCTGTGTCTGTTACAGAATACACACTGGAGGGTTCCTGTGGTATCTGCTCTGAGTTCGATTGTTCAGTTGTCTGTTGGTCTACTGGTGGACCTGAATGTTCACTTGTACTAGTTAATTCTTGTGCATTTTCTTTTGCTTGATCACTGACTCCTTCAGTGTGAGCAGGGTCAAATCTGTCATTTCCTTCCAGCATGGTTTCCTCTGACATTTCCTGGACTGCTGTCTCCATCATTAATGACATTTCTGATTGCTTGTCTGTTATCCCAGAATTATCATGAGGTTGTGATTCTAAAGGTGAATGTGTTTCTGATTGTAGAGTTTGTGGGGTTTTGTTCTCCATTGGTTCAGAGAGTCCTTCCTCCTCATGATCACTTGATTGTTCAACAACAGATTTTATATCATCCTCTAACCAGCCTTCAACCGCAGGGTCTATTCTTTGTATGTCACTGGTTTGAGTGTTCCTAGGATCATACACAGCAGAATCTTCATTTTTCTGGTCTGAAGCCACCACATTGTTGTCTTGCGTAAGACACTCATCCTGTTCCTCATCAAGACTCAAAAGTCCCTGCTTAGTGGCACAATCACCGTTACTTTTCACACTCAACTCAGATTGATATGAGTCACCAACTTCAGTTAGGTTGGTCGGGCTTATGGAACAAATTTCAGAATCTTCAGTTCCATCATGTATCACACTCTCAGAGGAATAATCAACAAAATACATTTCTTGTGTTGCTGCTGGTTTAACATCCTCATTGTGCATTAACTTGACAGCATTGTCTACATCCTGAGCTCTTCCGACTTCAGATATGCAGAACTGCTCATCTTCCTTATTTGTAGAAATCTCGTGTTTTGGTGAAGAATCTGCTGTTTGCTCAACACTCTGCTCATATTCTGTATCTTGTCCAGGGTTGAAGTTCTCTGTAGATGCCACCAAGTTGCCAGCCTCTGAACCTCCCCAGTGCCTGAACAAGTCCTGGTTTTCATCACTTTCTTTACTTCCTGCATCAGTTACAGAAGACGCACTGACAGTCGGTAATGATGGATTATATAAATCAGAGATGCCAACAGTATGTGTAATTTCTTTGACCTCACCAATGAGTGTTTCATTTTGGTGATTGTCAGGTTTGTCCATTTCTTCCATCATGTCCACTGGTTGTAGCTGCACCGCTGTCTCTAGTGATGACATGTTTGATGTTTCTGAATCCCCATAACCACGAAGATTTTTAACAACTTTAGTTTCATGGTACGGTCGAGCAACAGAATCCTCTACGCGCTGTTGCCTTTTATTTTTGCGACTGGATCCAAGTTTTCTTCTGTTCACTGTTGTGTTGACATCACGCTCCTCTGTGCCGACAGAACTGTGCTGAGTTTGGGAGAACTGCTCATTTTGCTCGTCTTTTGATGATGAAACTGCTGCTGCGGGGTCAGTGCTCCACACGAGTTTGTTATGTTGTGTGGTATTACTTTTATCTGTGGTCATCTCTTCATGGGACTCCTTGCTTTTTAGATTTCCTTCCTGTTGTAACAGGTCTGCGTCTTCACTCCATTTCTTTTCTTCTATTTCTGTCACACAGGATACACCAGGTTGTGATGAAAGCACTCTTTCAGAGCTGCCAATAAGAGGTGCATTATCTTGGGCCCCCTCACGCATGGGTTCCACAAAATTACTAGAAGACATTAGTTTTGAATCCAGCTCATCCTCATCTTGTTCTACTTGTTGATTTTCAGGAATATCCTCTGGACAGTTTGTGTAGTTTTGAACGCCACAATACGCAGACATAACGGCCGAGTACAAAGAGTTGTCACTGGTCGCAGACATTTCATGCTCATGGCTTTCACATAATTCTTCCTGCCTTTCAGAATGTACTGCCAGTTGCGTTTCAAGGGCTTCATTAACCGGAGAGTTTTCAACTTCCTCTTTAGATTTGTCACTTAATTCAGCTGCCAAGTCCCTTTCATGTTGTCCTTTATTTTTTCGTCTTGACCCGAGTTTCCTTCTATTTGCCCTGAGCTCTGGAGACGGCATATTGTCAGAATTAGACTGTACACACAATGACTCGATATTTTCTTCTGGTATGTGGTGCTGTGCTACATTACTGTTGCCCGTTGCATGGATCTCATCAGTCTTGGGTGTTTCATTTTGGTTGGCTACCCTGCGATGAGAACCAAATCTTTTCTTTGTTCTTTGAGAAGACATGATTTCTTCTCTTCCGTCCTGAAGCATGAAACATTTGGTCAAGATCACTTGTACTTGATGATCAGATAACATTAACTGATTTGCAGAAAGCCAGAATGGATTGATGCAACATCCAACAGCATTTGCACCGCTCAGTTAAAAAATATACAGGATCATTTCAAATTACATTGAACAAAACAGCTGCTATGCTTCATGTACTTACCACACAAATCTGCCTCCTTTGTCGTCTCACAACATGAGCTGCTTGGTAATGTCAAGCCATCAGCTTCAGCTTAACGGCTGCTACATTTCACACATGGAGGGTGTTCCTATGCCGCAACTATGACTGAATACTTCCTGTGTGGGCCACATTCACAGGCTTCATCAGCAAGAAGCAACAACACCAACATCAACACCCGGAATTGAGTCGATTTTAATTTTCCTTATCCGTTTTGCTTATAGATTTTCATTTCACCATCAGACCCTTAATGTTAAGCTTGCTAGTAAATGAGCAAACAAACAAAAACCAAAAAAATTCAATGAGGAGTCATTTCACCTTGGAAAACATTTATTGAATAAGATGTCTGAGTACATCAGCGCAAAGTGTGAGCTCAGAGAATCAAGAGACAAAAGAATAAATGCTTTTACAAAAGTGACTTGGGTAAAAAATAAAATAAAATCATAGATTATGTTGTGGGATTTGTGGGAAGTTAAATTGCAAATAATAGCACCGTTATTTACAACACTTGTTGAGCCTGTTCCATCACTTAAGTATGCTCCCTTCTAGTAGTGATGCATATCACAGTAACCTACCAAAAGTCATTTTGCCTATAAAAAGAAAACGGCAAACACAAACAAATAAAAGCATTACATTCAAGTTAAGCAGTTAAAAATAATATAAGACTCCAGTATTTAAGAACATGCAAGTAAGAAAATCATTTGCTTGACCAGAACATTTAATTCAATAGCAAATAATGGTAAAGAATGTGTTTCTCGGTTAAACAGACAGTCATAACATCAAATTCAACAAGTTGACCTTTAATTGCTTTGAGCCGACATATCTGAAAAGAAAAACGTGACTAGAAAATTCGTATTTTCCCAACCATAGCAGGATCCTGCTGATGAACCGTCCTTTCGTGTCTTCATTTCCTCTCACAGGACCGGGAATGACTGTAAAATAATAATAATAGGTTTAATAGAACATTATAATGGCAGCAACCAGTATGAACATTATGTGCTGGTGAATCACTAAAGCCTTAGTTTTGTGATGAGGTTTCTGTGTTTTCTCTGAAAGTGAGTGAATCATGAGCTTATACATATTGAACAAATACTACTTTTACTGAAATTACTGCAACACAGACGAGAGACAGCATGGGAGAAAATAATGCATTTGATCACTGAACAGACTGAGGCTGCACCAGGACCCCCGCTGACTATGACGTAGGGTGCACAGAGGTAACAACTAGCATTTTTTTACATACCTCCTTGACCGAGAGAGGGATCTTGAGTGTTTACGAGTCTTATCTCTAGAGAGAGATCGATATCTACGTCTGTCTTTTGAAAGAGACCTAGTGGGGGGGGAAAAAACAAAATTAATTTTATGAGCACGAACAAACAACTTCAATAAATATGGTCATTACAATCTTACCTGCTACGACTGCGGCTGAAGCTCCTCCTCTTTGGTGATCTGTGTTCAAAGTGAATTTAAAAAAAAAAAGAAACACAATATTATGATTTCAAACCTTCCCATCATGAATGAAACATCCGTGTATTCTTGACCCTTTAAGAGGCAACGGGCTACACATTATACCTCGTCTGTTTAAAGAGTGACCTGCATCAAGATCAACGCAGTAAAGGAAACTTTGAGCCAGATCTCAGAATGTACAACTACATCAGGGCTCGACATTAACGCTTACCCAGGACGATTGTGACAACTGCAACTTCAGTGACAGTGAGGAGAAGCCATTGAGCCTGTGATTGTTTTCACTTTTACATCAAAGAAAGCCAAATAACTTGAGATAGTACTGCCAAAACCACAAGTAAACTACATAAGTTGATGCTGCAATTCACTGATTCACTTAGACTTTAAATGTAGGTGTTAATAGAAATAAGCATAATGTCGAGCCATGAAAATACACTTGATAAAAGTAGGTAAAAATTAATGACTTATAAGCAAAGTTCCTTGCGTTTTGACCTTAGGGTTTTAGCAGGTCTGTGCTGAAATTCCTTTAAACTACGTAGGTGCTGCGGGAAAAAAGCTGTCAAGAATGGCTGAACGTCAGACTAAACATGAAACTACAAAGAGCAGGATAAAAGAAACTTACTATTTATGGGGATTTGGACAAGATAGAAATGATGTAAGGACACCAGACTGATGGTGAGGGAGGTCGAAAGGCAGAGAGGATTTGCCATATGATGCAAATGTTGGAGATATGGTGTCGCTTGGTGGCCACTCACGCTTGGGGGCAAGTTGTAGATGATTTTCCCTGCCTGTTTTGGGGAGTGGGGTGTGGGTGGGGATGTAAGCCAGGGGCTGTTCCCGCTGATACAGTAGATGTGTGGGCAATAGAGAGAGTTACGAAGCGGACTGATTGATAAAGAGAGGTGGACAGCTGTCGACTGGGTTAAGGTTGGAGGAAGAAGAGGAGGATGCTGGGAACTGCATGCTCAGGAACCAAAAGGTTGGTGGAACCTGATGACTGGCGGTGCGCCTTGGTCATGTGACAACACCAGCCAAGCTGAGAAGGGCTCGTTGGTCAGCAGTCACAAGATGCTGAACGAGGACTAGCTGTCTTACTCAGGTGGTGAGAAGCGTGGTGGTGACTCTGCAACGGGGTTCAGTTTTATTAATAGATGGCAACTGAACTCAAGAATGAAAACAAAATTCAAACCTGCAGAGAGGTACTACCAATAAAAATGTATGATGGGTGATGAAATGCTAACTGTGCTTCTTAAGCTGTCCTCCTAAAGCAACATCACTCTGGTGGAGTTGGGTGTTTCACAAGTTTAAAATATAAAAAAAAGGTCAAATGCTGACATACGCTGCCATTGGACTTTGCTTTCAAGCTAAACATTGACACCGATAAATATCACTCTAGTAGAATTCTTTGGAAACTGCATTACATCAGAACATCAAATATTGAAGCAAACAGATTGATAATAATGTAATGTAAATTTGCTTGGTCATTTTTGCTCTTAAGTGATATTGCAAATGAGTAAAATTATCAAATGAGAAATGCTTACCTGCGTTTGACCGGAGGGCTACGTCGCCTTAATTCATCTCGAGGGCGTCTACCCCAGGATGGAGGAGGGCCACGGCTCCTGGAACGTTTTTCCCCAGTGGATAACTCGACACGGACTCGACAGCCACACATGGTTCTTTACAAAAAAAAACAAGTGAGAAACCGTTATAAAAAAAAAATAGCAATAATAAGCCCTTAAAACCAGAAATTTAACAAATGTGCTGAAAGAATTACCTTCCATCCAGTTCTCTCACAGCATCCGATGCATCTCTAGGATCTTCAAACTCTACGAAAGCAAAACCTGGCGGATTCCTTGCAACCCAAACACTTCTTAAAGGACCATAGTACCCAAAAGCCCTTTCTAATTCAGTCTTGTTTCCATTGTTTCCTAGATTTCCAACATAAACCTTACAGTCCAGGGGACAGTCTCTGTGAAGAGCGGGATCTGGAGAGACAAACACAAAACATGGATTTTAAATAACTTTGCACAGAGACTGGTGAGTTAAAAGCAAAAAAGAAAGCATGAGGTCCTGATCAGTTAGAAAGGAAACTATAATTCCTTGTTAAAATCGTCTACACGACTATAAAATTACTACATAATTCTGCAGTGCTGCCTGACAAAAAGCATCATCCCTAAAAAGACAATGGCTCTGATGGAATTTTGGCTTTATTTCAACATGTGGAGTGGATGGAACTTGCGACCTGTGTGCGAAAAACTTCATGGTCGCAAGTTCAACTCCACCCCGGCAGGTTGTACTCAATTCCCTTGTAAGTCGCTTTGGATAAAAGCGTCTGCTAAATGACATGTAATGTAATGTAACGTGACCAGCAAACACAAACTCGGAAGTGACCAATTATCTTCCTTATTTTAGCCATTTTCACATATGAACTCCAGACGATGTCTGCACAGTCAGGTCTGGACATGGTTAGGAGTGCTCTTTCACATGCAACCACAGAATGTTGGAAAGAAGCGTCTTCTTCTACTGGAAATATCATGTTTGACTTAGGCCCTAAAGGACTGGGCTGCCTGCTCGCTGTGATTTCTATGGACAATGAACAGCTTTGCTCATGCATCAGCTCAATTGGACATTACACAGCCCTTGTGCTAGGCAGCTGGCACATGGTAAGGTCTGTCTGACATTATCTAGCTCCCCTGGGTTTTGTAAACAAAAGTTTGGGTTGCAGTGCATGTGTGAAAACAGCCCCTGGCTGGGAAATAGCCTGCTGCTCTGTCAATCACAGAATAAAGTAGAGAGGCGTGCCTCTTGCTTGCTGAGCAGCACTGTTTTCTATTGGAAATGAACTTAAATTTGTCCACAGAAATCTGTATAATTAATTAAGCTGGATGGTTTCTTGAAGCACTGCCAATAGGAGTGTAACAAAAAAACCAATACAAATCAGTAAAAAAAACATACATAATCATTGATGCATCTATACTGTATGGATATATGCACTATGAACTGATCAGTGTGCCATCTTTTAATGTTATAAATCGGTTTGATGAAGCAGCTATACTGTTGCTTTCTCAGTGTCTTCACACACGTTTGCAAAGCATTTGAACCAAGGACACTCACAGATCATGCATTCCATTTTAAAGGATGACGGAAAATGACAACCAGCCAAAATGTCCTCAATCCCTATGGTTTGGAAGTTATTTGGTTCTCACATGAGAGCCTGTCTCTCTCAGGTGACCCTAAAGACTCTCATTCAGATCTTCACTCGGGTGAAGCCTGAAACTGAGTCAGTGGGAGAATGACCTGCATCGCTCAAAAATATTAAAACCATTGTCCAACCCAACAACTTTTTAAATACCTGCAGTTTCCCCCCCAAACCATTTAGTCAAATAAAGGAATTTTGACTGTGGTTAATGAAAGTGGCTAATGGTATGGTATGTGGTGTTACCGCTTTGTCTGCAGGGACCTACCCTCTTATGTGTCACAGGTTTTTTCACTCTGTCCCCCCTCTCTAATATCCTCACCTTCACTGTGGCATTGTGAAACAGTGGCCAAAGATCATTTATGTTGTCCACTTTTACAGTTGCTGTGCTAATGTATCCCAGCTAATTGCTTGGCTGGGATAACCACTGTGTGTGAATATGTCATGTGTCATGATTCTCCAAATCCTTGATTTCGATTTTAATGTCATGATTGGGTTCGATTCTCTATCTTTATTCCTTTCTTTTAACGCAGATGAGTCTGCCAGTTTTAGACTTGTCTAGTTTAGTCTAGGATCATTGGTTTTGCGTCATAATAACTCTTTTTTTTTTAAATTCCCAATGCGATTGTCTACATGGTGTCATGAGTGATTTATTGTGCATCATTTGTTTGCCATGTACAACACTACAGCCTTATTGTCATGTTTAACTTATTTATTAACAATATGAATGTAACAACAACCAGTAAATGCTTAAATCCAGGGTTTTCCACCACTGAAAAACACAGTCGTGCTACAATGGCTACAACCACAACACTGTAAGCAAGGATAAAGGTACCCAATCAACACATCAACTTTATTATTTATTAATTTATTTATTTTATTTCAAAAATGCAAATGATTTCTTGCAAGATACAAGTCATATTACAAGTAAGTCCCTACATGATACATTTGTTTTAGACCTTGCAAAGATTTAAATACTTGATTAAATTCTTCAAGCCAAAATGGTCTGTGCCTCTAAAAAGTAGAAATTTGTCAGTTCTAATGTTTACAATTTGGGGGGAATTTGTAACACAATTACTCTGCGCTCTGTATTTGTGGTTTGAATTTTTTTGCAAATTGGTCAATTAATCTCTGATGAAGATATAGGTTTTTAGGTGCAAATGATAATAACAAATTTTAAGTTTAAAAATCATTCATATTTTACAGTGAGAAAACGAGTGCTACTTGCGTGCATGCTTAGTTAGTGATCCATTGACAAGTACAGAGCTGTCAAGACATCTAGCACAAGTTTTTCTTTAGATGAAAACCTGTTTTGCACTAAAGGGAAACTTACAAATGTAACTCAACATGACAAGTGACATAAATAGACATACCTCCCATTTCACCAGTATCCTCTTCTGACAATCAGATACGCCTGGAAGGAAAAAACAGAGAGAAACTGTTATGCAAATATGTTCATACTGTCTGCCTAATAACTGCACCCATTCAAAACTGTGCAGTTTGAGCCTCTTTAGAAAAACCCATTCATTACTTCTCAGATAAAACATTTTAGAGCCTAATCAAGGGCATGTTAAATACATTTCTAAATTTGGTCTCCTCAAACCACATTTGGGCTGTTTGAGTTTACCAATACTGGACAGACAGGCATGAGACTTGTGTGCCTTTACATGTGGCATTAATTACATACCATCTGCTGTTAAAGAGTTTTTAACAATATTCATTTCATTATTTGTATTCTTTTGCTATTTTTAAACCTTGTTTTGAATGAAAAAAAAGAAGCCATATTGAGCAATATAAAGTTGTTAAGTATAGAATTATTATATCACTGAATAAAATTAACAGTAGCACCTCTTGGTCATGACACACAGGTTAACAACATCTCTGAAGTCATTTGCAATAAAAACCGCACACTAAAACCAATAATTAGATTACTGTAAGACTGTTTATTATTACTTCCTGCGGCGTGTTTCGCGTAAACTGAGGTCTTTTTCGATCTTAAACGCAAGCATTAGTTACACACCCCCATTCTAGCGCATGCTAAAAAATAAAAGTATGATCGTCGTTAGCTTGTGCCGGGTAACGGTAACGGTACATTTCACTGACGTAACAACTGATACAATATTATTTTTACTTTATACGTTAGTGCCAAACACTTACGAAGTGAAGATGAACAAGCCCTCAGTCAACGCTGCAAATGTTAAAATGAAGCTGCATTTTAGCAGCCGTGAGCAGCTAGCTTCTTTAGCATCAACGCGACGACATACATGAACCATACTTTCCAACAGCGCTAATAGCACAGGTGACACCATACATGTCAGTGTGTTCAAGACGTTAAGGTTACCTTGTTCACGGGTTTATTGTGCCGCTCGCATCAACTGCTGGTTACTGGGAGCAGATGTGCGGCTTCAACCAACCTACGGTCACAACAATGCGTCCTCCTCCTTCTCTGTGTCTAATGGCTGATCGTAAAACCGGTGTTTAAAGTGCCGAGCGCCACCTACCTGTTACCTATGCAGACACACTTAATGTATATCAATCAGGTTTGTCAAGGTTCTCAGTTATCGAGGTCACAACTCCTGAATAGTCAGTCAATCAAAGCACGTAAATAACTGAAACATATATGCAAAAATACAATAATAAATTAGCATAAAAAAATCAAATAACACACACACATTTGAAGTGTAAATAAAGCAATGTCCATGTTTGAAAGTGTTAATTCTTAGGAAATATAGAAATGAAGTGAATAATCCAAGCTACCATGTGGTAAAGGGGTTTAATACTTATTTGCTGCACATTTGAAGAAAAGACATTTCATATAATTATGTTACACATTTACTTGACCAGTTGACAGTAATTGGGAGGACGCAGACTATTTAGGTTACATGATGATTTACAGAGAAGAGGTGGAGCTAATACGTTATACTTCTGCTCACTCCTTTTCGAGTACACAGCTGTATTTATTTGTTCTGTACTTTTGGTTTGCATGTTGTTTGAATATTTTGTCTGCCATTTCATTGTGGTGCTTTCGTTGTTGTCTTATACATTAGTGTTTGCATACGTATTGGAAAAAAAATAATTTCGTGTTTCATTTCATTTATTTTTTTGGTCCTCACAAAGATAACCATTAATGGCTATTTTCAATTAAGTAATGAAGTTAATAATAAAAGTAATAATACTGTATCCATCTCACTCACTGAATCGTCAAAACGTTGTTTATTGTACTTCGGCGCCCTCGTATCTCATTTCAGATGTTTATGGGTTTTTTTTCTAGTTCCAACCAAGTTTCTTCCTACAAACTTCCCACATTGTTCCTCTGAGCCCGGGAGCCAAAGACGTCAAACTGAAATATTACACTACAAAGCAAAGGTTAGAGAAAAGTCTCAAATATGAATTCAATCTTGTGAAGCAGAGCTACATTTTTCTAGGTTTTTCCTGCTTTGATTATCCCATGCCTCATCTTTGGCATTATTCCTGTTGTATACAGTATGAAGATTATATAAACTTGCTGTATTATATGATTTTTTAGAGGTAAACATTCACCCTCTTCTGAATACATTGTTTAATTTTACTAAAAGGCACAAATAAAAGTGACCAATTTTCAATTGTTGTGTATAATAATACATTCTATTTGGAGTGATAATAACTGAATAGATAGATAATAACTAAACACTGTGTTATGTTGCGTCAAAGGTTTTGATAATGTCATTTATTTGTTTAATATTTTGTTGACAGGAAATACAAACTTTGCCCGTTCAGTTTGACCATAAACACAGAAAACGTTACTGCCTGTCATGGCAGTAGTGATTGTGGGGTATAAATCGACCGGCGCTTGAGGTTTATTGCTCAACAGGAGACAACGCCACAAACGACCCCTTGTGAGTGTGTTCAGGTGGGCGTTGAGATACTGTACGTACATTTCCTGTAAACATTCACATTCAAGAAGTAGTGCTGAGCGGGGGGAAATATGTGAGTAACAGACTTCACCTCTGTGAGCCTCTGACCATAAATCCAACCTCCCAGGAAAACACTTCATTTTGCAAAATCATACACAGCGAAACAAATGATTTATTTATTAAGATATAATTGTTGTTATACTGCAAAGCGTTTCCCTTTGTAATTATCCCATAGAGTCTGGTTTATAGCACTTGTTATTTACTTCCTTATGTGTGTGGAAATAGGTTTTAAACGTGTGGATTGACATGAGTAATTAAACTATCAGTGTAATGACAGGTGTAATTTGCTACTTGCCAGGCTTTCAGATGCCAGATATTACAATGAAGAATAATTACGTTTGTTTGGAATGAAGAGGCGGAGAGACCAATTTCAGGTTCTTGCATTTCAAATAAATAAATACATTTGTCTTCACAAAAGCTGGGTGAAATTATTTTCAGTTGACAAACTCAACAACTTTTGAGTTGTGATGCTAATTGAAGGCTGCACAGATGCAGCGACTTCTCCAAAAGGGAACGGTGCAACTTTGCCACTAAATGTTGTGAAATTTTACACACTGTACACTGTAAATGTGGGACGCTGTTGACCTGTGTCGTGTTACACTGAAATATAGTTTCTGTAAAGAGTAGGCAAAATAAGAGGCACAGAACTCCAAAGCTTAATATATGTTTTTTTTATAAAAAGAACTGCCAACACCAGTCTAAAATAGACCTGCAGAGCTAATTATTGTATTTATTTAATTTTACCATCCTGTTCGTTTGCAGTCAAGATGTAATTTCACACCCAGAATTAGGAAAGTATTAGAGATTAGTGTACCATATTTGTCTTTTTTAATGTAAAAATGAATAAAGACACTGTCAAAATTACGTTAATATTTGACTATATAAAAACCCAGAGGCATCAAGACTTAAAGAGGGACCCATCTGAAATTCTTTAATCCCTTTAACTTTACCGTGTACCCATTGTGCATGAGAGGCATCACTGAAAATAGTATAATAGTAGTATATTATACATAATAGAAAGAAACCACGTCATGGCAAATTGCTGCTGTTAAATGTTACATTTATGTAGTAAAATGCAAATGTCTGCCGTTTACAGTTGGCTTATTTTATTATCATTATTTGCATATTCAATGCAGATGAACATCAGTCACAGTAACAATAACTGCTGATATCAGTTATTGCCAGAACGTCACTGGTTTGGATCCAGGTTTTGACCAAAGGGCCTTTTTCTGTGTGGAGTTTGTTCTGTGCGGAGGTTTTCTCCGGGTTCTCTGGTTTCCTCCCACTCTCTAAACTGACCGTAGGTGTGAGGAGTGTGAACGTGGTGAAGGGTTGTTTGTCTCTCAATGCGTTTGCCCTCTGGACTGGTGACATGTCCGGGGTGTACAGTACTCCGCCTTTTGCCCTGTGTCAGCTGGGACTGGCTCCAGCCTCCTCGTGTGGACGATTAAGTGTTAGAAAATGAGTTCATGAACGTGTTAGTTCATGATCGGTGGCTTGTAGAATGTATATTTATGTTCAATAACTTGGACGCATTTAATGCTTTGCTTTGAACATTCAAATGCAAGATATTTACAGTGTTTTTTTTTTTTACAGTGCAACGTTAGTACGTTCACCACAGACAACTGGCATGCATTTAAAGTTCAATCTTTCATGTGGTTATTGCCATGACGTCAAAGTGAATTAGTACACGTCACCACAGTCGGTTCAGAGGGGAGAATAGGCACTAAAGACATTTAAAGACTAAAGGAAGGGTTTTAAATGGTCAAGCTGACATGATAAAAAAAAACCCAGATCCCTTCTGCTATTTCATGATTTGTCTTCATCATCATCAGCAGCAACAGTGTGTAATTATTACAATAAAGAACTCTTGCTTGAGCAGGCAAAAGTACGTGGATAAGAGAGATCACCCAGGAGATTAGTCCATGTACGTAACAGGGATGCCGAGAACACAAACAAAGAGCATTATGCTGCTCCGTTGTATTTCAGCCGCCGTGCGCATGTTTGTGCATGAGCTAGTGCTTCTCCAAGGCTTATTGTCAACACTGGTCTTTTATATCACCAAATAAGGAGTTAAAGCTCGGCATGTTTTCTTTGTATGTATGTGCCCCCCTGTTGCTGCCATATGATTCTCCTTTTAGCTGTTTAAATGAAACATCCTTCTTTCCTTGCAGCCACTCAGGGCAGTGTTTTTCAATCAGATTAGTACAGCACATTCTGTTCTGTTTCACTTCCTGATGACTGTGCAGCCTGTATCCCTGTATGAACTCACCCGCATGCTTCTGGTTACACCAAGACACTCATTCAGACAGAAGCACTCTTGCAACCGCCTGTTAGATTTCAGCGCTGTATATAATATTTAATAGACGTGTGTAGCCAAAAACAAAAACTGGACTTACTCTGTACTGGTGCCTTTCAGAAAAGACATTTTTACTTAAAACTAAGCAAGAATTACTTACTAAAAGAAACAGAGTTAAATAATATGTACATGATATATACTATCATTTATTATATGGAACAGCTGATTTAACCACTTGTTTCCTACCAGAGTGCTGCTTTTACTAGAACAGAACAAGATGTTCTTTCAGGAAGGAAGACACAACAGCGCAGGCCATGTGTCAATAAAGAAATCTATTCATACATTTCAGTTCAGCTCAGGTCAGTTGTATTCACTCTCGTCTGCAGAGAAGATTAAGTGCCAGCAAAGCGGTTCAGAGTCTCCTGCCTTAGCAAGTTTAAAATAATAATATAATACAAAAAGTCTGTTTATTTATTGTTCCAAGCGTCAGGTGGGAGGCTGACGCCTGGTGAGAGGAGGCTGTGATAACACGATCACAGTCGCTGTCTTCTGCTTTTGAACGTGAATGTAATTTTCTGATACGACAGTGAGTGAAACCTGATGTCTTCCAGTAAGTGATTGCTCTGATGATTACGCAACTGGGGGACAGCAATCTGTGGCCTTGCCCGGAATCAGGTTCACTTGTGTTGTTATGTCACCTCCATTATGAACGGTACCATCATGTTCCCTTTTTGAAGACGACCTCGCCGTCCGCCAGCAGTTTGGACTGACAGCGTCCTCACCACCTCTGTGACTGTGGGAGCCACCTACTGCACCACAGACCTGCACCACGGTTCAAACTGTCTGAGCACACAATTTCCAACAACAAGGGCTGTAACTGCCACGGACAATTCTGTATGACTGTCAGAGATCCCACACACCAAGGGTTTTTTTAATGTCAAAATATCACTAACATAAATACACACAGCAGCCATAAAAGCCTTGTGTGCTGCAAACATTATATAGGGATGCAATAATGCACAGTGCCAGCATCCTCACACCACAAAAACACAGCCATAAAACTCTTTTTTTTTTATGACTTTTAGGGGAATTTCAGCTGCTCCTGCAAACTATACGTCTCGTATGAAAGACATGAAACATACTCTTTATTACACCATGAAAGACATAAATGAGTCACACCTTTTTTGCGTCCAATATTACATCTTACCTCATACTGACAAAACGTAAGACACACACAAAAAAGACTTAAATCAATATACAGCAAGTGAATGAGTGGTTTTGTCCAGATTTAATTCATTTTATACAACACTCTCACTGTGCTGTTGCTCAGCTACAGTAAAAACCAAATGTGTTTCATTCACCTTTACATAAATCAACTTTGAATATTTATGAATGTAAAGTGACGGTTAAATATGTTGTCCTCGGCGTCTGCGTGAGGATCCAGTTATTACGTACAAGACCATATTACGAGATCTAATTACACATAAAAACGCAGATAATTACTTTGAGTGGATATTTAACTCTTTGACGAGGACTACCTTCAACAGCACAATGCTTTTGTTTATTTTGTCTTTTGATGGGCCAGGGCCTAATCTCTTCATGAAACCTGATTAAGTGCAGATTTTCTATTGTAAATCTTACAGATTTATATGGCTTTAGATTAAGATCAAACTTGTAATGTAAGACTCAAAAAACACACAGTGTTTTTAATTATTTCATATATATATATATATACATATACATATATGTATATATACATATATATATATATATGTATATATACATATATATATATATATATATATATGTATATGTATATGTATATATATACACACACACATACATATATATATATATATATATGTACATATATATGTATGTATGTATCCATAGCAATTTGTATAATTTAAGCCATGTGTGTTTGCTGTATTATTATTATACTCTGCTGTGTCAGTTTCCATTGCTTTGTGGTTTATTTGCAACAAGAGTTCATCTAAACAAACACTTGACACATACTTTATTTAAACATTTTTCCCATATTAGTGTCGCTACTCACACATAAAAGAACAAATATCATCACTGCTTATTTACCCCATACTAAAAACCTTCAATACGATACTACCCTCCTGATAAACAAATAAAATTAAACATTTATGCACATCTTCTGTCATAATAATCCCTACCTTCAAATAAGTTACTGAAACGTTACTGCGACTGAACTTGAACCACAACAATATCCGATAAAAAAAAACAAACAAAACAAAACACCGTGAACAAAAACACACACGGGGTGAAAATGGTTGTTTGTTTGTTTTTCCCTCTCAGGACTGCGTGAGTAATCCGTGTCCCCGCGCGTCTTATCGGGGCTGTGAAGTGACTCAAGTGTGCGTTTATTTCGGTGCTTGCACGTCCCGTCTGCTGCGAGGAGGGCGGACGGGCGGGGCTGAAGCCGGCGTTCGTTCTCTCGACTATATTATTACAAACGAGCAGTTAGTTTAGACTTGATAATGTGTGTTGTCGGCTGGGCGAAGATAGAGAGACACAGAGGGAGAGAGAAAGAGAGAGAGAGAATAGAACAGTCCGCTGCGGTACAGGCTGTTCCTGGTCTGGCTCGGAGTCGGCACGGAACGGGTTACAGGGTCAGGGTGTCTGTTGGAACACAGTGTTCTCATCAACAGCGGCAGCGGTACAGCGCTACAGTACAGCCGGAACATTGTGTTACTTTGTGGCCGCTTTCCAAGACCTGCCCTTAATTTTACACTAAACGCCCTCCCACAACTGTGCTCCTCCTCCACACACACACACACACACGCACACGCACACACACACGCTCTCTCTCTCTCTCTCTGTGAACTGAGTCATTTTGGAGTGAGACTGAGCTCCACGCGGTCGCTCACACACACACGAGAGAGAGAGAGAGTAAAGGTGGATGTTGAAATCAGAGACAGAGCAGCTACACTCACACACTCACACACTCACTCACTCACGCACGTACACACTCGCGCTCACGCAGGCTATTACGCGCGCACACGAAGCACACGGACAGAACATTTAGTACCGTGGCTGTGAGATGAGAAGAGGGGCGGGCTCGACTTAGGAGACACAGACGCGGTTTAGAAATCCACCGACTGCCCGGACGCGTCAGTCTGGGAAGAAATACAGAGAGCAAAAGGAGCGCACGGAAACCGTGAGTGTCTTTTTTATTTATTATTTTTTTTTTTACTGGTTTTCTCTCTTTTATTCCGCTGCTGCTGTTTACACTCAATTAAGGAGTGAACGGAAACAGCGCCGGCCGGAACGTTTTAGTTGGAATAAAAGGCTCGCTCACGCTAAGGTTGTGACTAAAAACCGCAATTCAATTATTGTTATTAATTGCAATAATAATGATTATGATTAAGGAACAATAACGCGAATAAAAATGAATTACTCCTTTACTTTAAGGTGTCCTTTAAGTTGAAGTTGAGTGGGGGCATTTAAGGTGAACAGAGCTGTGGAAAGAAGGGGCTGATAACACTTCACAGTGTGTGTGTGTGTGTGTGCGCGCGTGTGTGTTTGCTTGTGTGTGTGGCACTTGGCTGTGTTTCCATGATGAGGACAAACGGTTTACATCCACAATCCCTCGAGGCTGAGGTGTATCTCTCCCTGCGTTACTGGCATGTATCAAGCCAGTTTCTCACAGTTTAAATCACTCTGCATTGACTCACATGTTGGACCCAGTTTGTGTGTGTTTACATGTTGGATCATGACGGCGGCTTCTACACAACTTTGAATACACGTGTGTGTGTGTGTGTGGTGTCATACAGTAACATGGAGCTGACATATGGACACAGATTTGGCAAAGTAACTGAGATGAAACAGGGGAGGGGGATTTTTAACTTGTCGTCCAAACACATACAACTTAAAGCTGCCAGCTTGTGTTGAAAAAAGTTGTTTTTAAAGCTTTGGCTGCGTCCTTCATCCTTCATGTCCTGCGAGGTATTAGTAGTCCCTTTGTAAAGGCTGAGCCTCAGGATGGTTCGTCCCTATATGCTGACATGTTCACATGTGAATCAGTAGCAGACAATGGATGTGAGACAGAGTGTGCAGACACACACACACACACACACCGACAACAGTTTGTCTGTGAATGTGTTCTCTGATTCATCGTGTTCTTCTGATGCTCCTGCATTGCTCCACAGGGCATGTGAGTTTACTTACATACCGTCTCATCGTGCCATCGCTTATTGGTGTCGTAACTGTTTGCAGATGGACGTCTCTGTTTCATAAAAATGCATACAGGAAAATTCAAATGGTATAAAATTGATGAGCGGTTTTATTCATTTCTCGCAACGTATGAGTCCACTTGCTTGTGTAACAGCTGTTAAAAAACCACTTGCTGGATTGTAAAATTGTGTGATAATGTAAAAATGTAAAGGTATGGACACCTCGGCTAATCAATATCTGCCTGTTTTTAATCCATAAATTGGAGCTAGGTTGTATGTGTGGGGGTCAGATTGGTAAACACCATCCAGCTTTGCCAGCAGGGAACTGTGAATAGAAGGAACATTGTGTTCAGAAGCACACACGCACACACACGCACACACACACACACGCATGCACGCATGCACGCACACACAAACGCATACGGTTACATATACAATGAAATCTTGAAATTCAAAAGACAGTAGAAGGTGTAATTACAGGAGGGACGTTGTGGACATTTTCACTGTATCGAGCAGTTTATTGAACAGACACTTTGGTCTCGCGTGACATATATTTGAAGTGGCCGAGTAAATTGTGCAGACTTAAAACGAGAGGTCTTTATGGGACTGAGGCACACCGGTGGTGCCGTGGCTTGAAATCTTATCCTGATTTCAAATCTCTTTCTTCATCAAGATTCAGTACGAGGATCTCACTGCTGACGTGATCGTTCGTACATCTCAGACCAAACTCTAACGGAGCTCTTACAGGGCTGTAAATGAACAGAGGCAGAATGTTTCTGTATTTGTGCACTGTACTCACCAGCATCTGAGATGTTCTATAAGTGACATAAACTGATGGAAAAATATCCATCCATCCATCCATCCTCTACCGCTTTATCCTCCACAAAATTATGAACTATCCCTGTGGAATTGTTCAACATAACTCACCCTCGGTTACTTACAAACCTACGTAGCCTTTGCAGGTAATAGAAATGTGTTTTTTAAAATGTTTTTGTGAAATAAAGAAACAGAAAAAAAGTACATTTCACTGTTGTAATTAGTGATTCCGGTAAACAGTCCCACACTGTATGCTGTTTTTTTTTGTGGCAGCCACTTATTATTCCGCCGTTATTTGTTCTTCAACTAGATCCATAAACTTCAATATAGAAAAACTTCAAAGCATTCTTAATGAAAAGCAACAAAATGAGGACATTGGTGTTTGTATTTTTCTAATTGGTACATTCCACAATTAAAATGAAGTGAAAATGTCTTCAAAGACACAAATATTCAGCTTCATACTAACTTCAAAGTGTCATTCAAGAATTTTGTAACATTTCATACTTTTCAAATAAATATTCGTCTTTTTTCTAAGACAATTTCAAACACACACATTTTCTACTAATTACTGGTGCCTTATATTTCAATGTACAAACCAAAAAAAGAAAGGTGTCACATTCATCACTTAATTCAGCAGGATTTTCAGCATATTCCAGCACATTTCACTTGTGAGGTTGTTCGACTCACTCTCCGTGTCACACATTTCACTCCTCACACATGATTTTCAACCAGAACTCACACAAAGTGACCTCCACAGCACAGTGACTCACAGATCTTGAACCGAGTCTCTCTGAGTGAGAGGAGAACCGTCCAGCTTCTCACAAAATGACCTCTCCCAAAACACACACACACACAACAACCCCCCAATTTTAAAAAATGCAAAACAATTCTCAGCCATTTCTGACTCTGTCGTCACAAAAACTTACATCAGGGTTTTCGGTCAAGACTTGTGACACTGAGTTCATTCCGATGTCACCGAGTTCGTCTCAGCAAAACAATGAGTGGTCTGGAAGATGCATCGGCGGTTGCTCTGTGTGTATGTTTTAATGGACCTAACGACTAAATACAGTTGCCACAGATCAGCAGATTAGACTGCACACAGGTAAACACACACACACCCTATGTACCACACGTCCTACTTTCGATCCCTCAGTTTTGGACGCATTTTCCACTTTATAAACATTCAGAAATTCAATTTCGAAACTCTAATTCACAATTTCAACTTCTTATTCAATGCAGCTTGGCAGAGTGGCTTCAGCAATCCCCCTGTGCTTTCAAATTGTCGGTACCTTTTTATGCAAAATAAGTTTAATTTCATTACTTTTGGAACATTTTAGAGAACAGGAACCCACTGAGCCAATTTGGGCTTGAAACGCTGTATTTCTTGATCTAATTAAGTCAAACCACACAGCACTTGTTGGTCAACCTCACATGACGTCTCATGGTGCGTGATACTTTCCTATCGTTACTCCACAACTCTTGCTCAACACTGGTAACATCCTGACATGGTCCCAGAGCAGCAGAGTAGCTGCGATCTGATGCCGTTTGAGTAAATGTCAGCGCCTCAGCTGTCGCACGCGTAAATAATCACCGAATGGAATTTGCCAATTGCTTAACGTGTCAAAACCTTTTCATTGTCTTCGAATGGTGTCAAAGATTATTCTGTCGGGACATAAAATTGCCCGTGGCCATGTTTATTGAGGCAGCAGCAGTGTGTGTGTGTGTGTGTGTGTGTGTGTGTGTGTCATGATGCAGGAGGGAAGGTTTAACAGCTGTTACACAAGCAGGTCACAACAGTTTATTTATTCTGACAAAGCTGCTGTCTTTTGTGAAATGTCATTCAGCACTTACAGTATATGTCTGTCTGGCAAAGACTATGGGGATGGAGAACTGAACTGAATGTTTGGTTAGATTAATAAATACATGTCTGTGTTTTCTTCAATCAGATAATCCCAATTTCATCCAAATTGGATTCAAAATGTGTCAAATTTCACACATTTTATTTTGAAGGAAATACAGATGCATGTAATCCGATCAGGACTAATTACTCTCTTATGTCTATCATTATCAGTGTCAAGTCGGGATTGTAATCCCGTTCGGAGAGGTCATAATTTATAAACAAATAAAATATGGCTGGTCGTGCTGCAGCCATAAAAAAAGGATCTTTTTCTGTAAAAATAAAGTTTTCATATTGGCACACATCACACAACATCAGGCCTGGTGAATGTGTGTCCTAGCATTAAAAAAACTGCACCTATGTCCTTAAAAAATAATGAATGCATTTAATAAAATATCAAAAATAGTATTCATGTTAAAATTAGGGTACTTATATACAGATATGTGGTTGATAAGTGGTGCCACAGAAAGTAGAATATTGTAAGAAAGGCTTTTAATATTTTGGCCATGCAGATTAGCTTTTCAATAATAACAGTATAATGACAGTATTTAATCTACAATACATCACATCACTGGATAAAAACAGACAATATGTTGCTTCCTCATCGTCTGATATTGTGACATCATCGCCTGTTTTATCGCAGACACTAAGGTGTGATGATGATGATGATGAGGATAACAGTCCAGCTTAGTACAGCGTGTGAGCGCTGAGGAGGACACGTCATAACATTTCATTTTAAATGATCAATTAATAACAGTGTCATTTGTGAACAGTTAAAGTAGGTAGCCGTCTCATTCCCACACCAACAGAGGAAAATAAATAAATAAAATTGGCAAAAAGTCCACCTCAGAGTCACTTCCTTTTTTTACTCTTTGTTTCTTTCATGTTTTGAAGAGTAAAAGATCTGAACATTCTGGTCAAACTTCTCCTCTGCACTCTGCAATAGAACAGAAGAAGTAATAGAAGCAGCCTTTGAGTAGATGTCCTTATAAGTAAAGGATCATAGCTTTGTGAACCGTTGATGCTATTATAACCTTTACTTTATTAGATAAAGGGCACCGTGGACTAGGGGTCTGCGTTATCAATATCCCTGTTGGCCTGTTGTTAATAGTACATTAGATGTTAACGATAATATTGACAAAAACAGCTTGTTCAAGACAAACGGGTCTTATTTATTAACTTAAACTTAAGCTCCTCATCGTCTGATATTGCGACTCTTCCTTGCCTTGGTGATTGATGATTGGTGATTGATGACTGGTGATTGATAGGAACCTGCCTACAGATGACCACTTTGGGTGACTTTGGAGTTAAGGTGACATTTGCCACTACAATGTGGCTTTTGCAGATAAGTTAGAAACCGTCATATCTTTAGTCATTAACCCGTGGATATGGAGGTCTTGCATTGACAGTTTTCTCAGGGAAACTTTGTCCCATATGTCGTTTCTCTCCAGTTTGTCCCAGTCAACACACGAGACAGATGGACATGCTATTATTGCTGCGACATAGACATGTGTTCACGCTTGTGTTTTTCTTTGCAGGGTCGATACCCAGACGCAGACATGACCACTGATCAGGATTTTCCCATGGATCCTCAGTCAGCCGCAGCCATGTTTGCTGCAAAGGGCATCGATGTGACGCCCAACAAGGACCAAGGAGTCTTCAAGGTTTTTATTCTTATACATTTTTATTGCAGGCGTACAAGCACTCACTGTCCCAGCATATACGTATACCATCACAATTGTGTTTATACTTTTTGGATGTTTGGATCCATCGTCCGCCACTTTGTCCTACACATGAGGGTCGCGGGGACAAGGACAGGTCGCCAGTCCATCACAGGGACACATAGAGACAAACAACCGTTCACTATCACACCTACGGTCAATTTAAGTGAGCAATAAAGCGGTAGATAATGGGTGGATGGATTGTTTGTTTGTTTATTTATTCATTCATTCATTCATTCATTCTGTCAGAATACTGGAAACTTGCCTTTCGTGTTTGCAGGTGATCACGCGGCCAGCGTTGGACGGAGAGCGGCCGATGATCGGGGACAGAGTGACCGTTCACTACACTGGAAAACTGCTCACGGGGAAGACGTTCGATTGCAGCCGAAGTCGTAAAGAACCTGTTAGCTTTAACGTGGGAAAGGGTAGGTGTGGCTTTTATGTGCCTTACTGTCAAACCTGACGGGGCGTTATCTTTGTCACGAACGTCAGCCGGACATTTTGGTAAAATCCGCATTGGCCCCTTTTGTCAAGTGTTAGAGGGAGAGGATTAATGTCAGTATTCTTTCAGCACACATAAAGACTTGAGATGTTAAACGTGTGTAGATAGTATTTAGCTTTCCCTATTAAGTCCTTCAGAAGGAATTTAAAATCATCCAGAAAAAAACAGAATTTTTGGATTGTAAACGAGTGTTCTGTAGATTGTTTCCAGTCTGAAGACTGGAATGCCTGTTTTTCCACATTTTCTTCATACACTGGGGACGGAGAGTGTTTAAAAGTCCTGCGAGTGCAACGAGTAGTGTCCATCAATTGGAGGTTAAATTAACCCTTAGAACACAGAGTATTTTGCTATATTCTGCTTTTTTCCATTACTGCGTTTATACAGAGGCTATAAGACTGTGTAATATAGAGTGTCTTATATCCTTTTTTTCAGCACAATTTCATTTTCATCAACTATAAAAACACACCTGAGCAAAAAGTACTTAAAATGCTTAAAATGGGATTGAATTTGTCACAGTTCAAAGTCTATTTTGTGACTTCTGCACAATTATTGCTACATAATATCACGGCTAAAAAAGTGATATAAAATGAATCATAACTTTGACTCAACAACACATAAGAAGACAAACCCGCCACACACATTTTTTAAAGCTTGAATATGTGACTTATGAACACACCCCCAGCATGTCCATATAAGGAGTTGCATATTATTCCCACGGCAAATTACCATGGGTGCACCTGCGGCACAGATCCGTGCTGTTTAGGTTTAAACTAAGCTCTCTAGATTCAGTTCCATCAATGTATTATTGTTATAATAACACGTCATACAATACATGTTATTATTATTTTCACACTCATTCTTTTTCTCTTTTTTCTCATACACTCACAGGACAAGTCCTCAAAGCCTGGGATGTTGGTGTTTTGTCCATGCAGAGAGGCGAAGTGTGCACCTTCCTGTGTAAACCAGAGTACGCTTACGGAGCCGTTGGAAGTCCCAACAGAATTCCTCCCAACTCCTCAGTATTGTTTGAGGTAGGTGTGCCACGTTCGTGCTGCCGGAGAGGGCTTTGCTTCAGACACACTCCCTAGTAAGTACTAGTATTAAAATGTTGTCGGCAGCTAAGTGGCGATACAAGCTTTTCCTAATCCTCTTTTATCACGTCACTTGGAAATGATTTAGTCACAAAGTGGACTATTCCTTCGTCAGTGAACTTTGTTTTGTCAGCTCTCACTCCGTGCCAATGTCAACAGCTTTCTACTCGTCCCAGAGATAGACTAACATTGCACATTTTGTTGAGTAGTAATAAAACATCTCTTTAAATCCATATCTATTCAGGATAAAGTACAGTTTGAACTGAGTTGCCTTTTAAAACCCTAGCGTAACCCGAGCGTATCGCACATGACACGTTTGCGCAAGAGCACTTTGCATGTGGTCAAGACAACGTGTGGTTATTACGGTAATTTCACCGGAAAGATGGAAAAACGCCTGGTTTTGCACATGGAGACAAAAACTCAAACAAATGTTATTTTAAATATGTGTTATACTGTTCGAATTTCAAATTTAACACAAAATCTGGTGTTCATCTACAACAAGGTGTTTTTTTTTTTTTTCTACATAAAACCTGTAAAAAATGTGTTAATACACTATTTTAACATGCAGTATATTGTAAATAACTGCCAGATATTGAAAGTTACCCTGGTTAAAATAAGCAAAATTTTCATTCTTAGGTGTTAAAGGGTTAATGATGCCGTCCACTTTACAGTGTCTGCTGTAATTATTTTAGGTCAAACCCTCTGTGAAACATGAGAGTGAGGAAGGAAATATCCGTTACTACTAATAGTTAGCCAGTGTGGTTATTTGTGTTGACTTAAATTATGAACCAGGCATCAAAAAGTATTTTTGTGTGTCTCTAAATGTCATTAAATTGCCATTGAGCTGTGGATTTGCACTTTTTCCCGACAGATTAATCAAATTTTCCATATTTATTTGCCCTTTTAGAGGTATATTATGTTATATCCGATTGCCCATATTGAAAATAACAATTTCTCTTATTGTTTTCTGCCTTTTATCAATCATGAACAAAATGTTTCCATCAAAACAGATCGAGTTGATCAAGTTCGAGGGAGAGATGCTCACGGATGATCGCGGCGTCATGCGGAGAATAAAGGTCAAAGGCGAAGGCTTCTTGAATCCGAACGACGGCGCAAGCGTCAGCGGTAACCGTTTCTTTTTCCGTCGCGTGGTCCCGTCAGAAGTCACGCTGCGTTATTTATTGTTTGTGTCATTTGTCCCGCAGTGCACCTGGAGGGGAGCTGTGGTGGTCGACTCTTTGACTGCAGAGACGTTAGCTTTGTTGTCGGCGAGGGTGAGGATAAATGCATTCCTCTGGGAGTGGACCGAGCCATGGACAAGATGCAGAAAGGAGAGTGCTGTGTTCTTTACTTAAAACCAAAGTAAGTCACGATTTGAGTCTCTCTTAAAGACATAAGATGGAACATTTCTGTATTAAAATATCCCAAACTAAAGACTTATGTTATATATTGTGTTAAGTAGTGTACTTACATTAGCCAAAACATTTGTAACTCTCTTCAAATCCCTAGAAATCTGTATTTCTTTTTAAGGACTGTTTGATTTTGGCTGCCTTTTAATGACATCATGCGCACAATTACATGTTTCTGCTGCAACGTCGAGTGAGGAAGGAAATATTCACTAGTATTAGTGTTGTCTTTTCATTGTGGGTATTTGTCACAACAATTCCCGTGCTCCCACGCCGCTTCCCCGACATCATCATCATCCTCATCATCATCATCAAACGACGCCTTTTGTTAGACTTTCCGTGGCAGAAGAAAGTAACTCGAAATTTAAAAGCAGAGCAATTCTAAGAATAAATGAGACATGTTGTCCTGCCAAAACCGAATCATATCATTCCTTTTATCCCACCCAAACCAAAACCTCCCTTTCATCCTCCAGGCAAGAGTCTCTATACAAAGTGCTAGTGATAAATACTAGGACTCTGTCGCAATAATGAGTATTCGTGTGTTGGAACGGTGCCAGCCTGTGATCCACTCACACAGAAAAACAAGTCCTGGAAAAAAGAAAATCATGAATGACTAGAATTATTATCAAGCTTCTCTTATAAAATAAGATCAATTTACTAACTCATTTATATACACATTAGCCCTGTTGTATATTAAAATCCATAGGTTATGGTTTCATAATGGATTTATGGACTTAAATGAGCTCACGTAGACAATGTGAAGTTGTTTTTAAACATTTGTGTTAACAGGCTTTTTTTGTTGTTGTATTTTTTACAGGTATGCCTTTGGAAGTGAAGGTAAACCCGAGTACAAAATTGGACCAGACAAAGACATTGTATATGAAGTTGTGCTCAAAGACTTTAAAAGGGTGAGTCCTCTCTCTTTTCTGCTTTTCATAGTTTTCTAAATATATTTTTTATACATTCTACATGATATTAGACTGAATAAGGGATCAGAGTGTGTTTGTACTGTAGATAATATTAACTGTTCACAACAAAAACAAACTCTCCTAACTCCTGTGTCTCCAAAAGGCTAGGGAATCCTGGGAAATGACTTTGAATGAAAAACTGGATTTGGCTGCTGGAGTGAAACATAAAGGGAATCAGTATGTTAAGGTAGAGTCTACAGTTTTTATTACCTTGACAAATGTCTTCGTACCATTTCTAAGCCCTTGTCATCTTCCTGCATCAGGCAGGACGCTACTGTCAGGCCATCATCCAGTACCAGCGCATTGTTAACTGGCTAGAGATGGAGTATGGTACAGGGATGGAGCAGAGGGAGAAGATACAAACCGTTATCTTGACAGCCTACCTCAATTTAGCCTTGTGTTTCCTGCGGATCAAAGAGTTCTCACAAGTCGTGGAGAGCTGCAACAAGGTGTGTGTGAGCCCTTTAAACACAGTTCCGTTTCTTCCGGACATTTCCCCTTTAACCCCCTTTATGTTTGTGGGCTTTAAGGTGATCGAGCTGGAGAAGAGCAACGAGAAAGCGCTGTATCGCCGCGGTGAGGCGCGACTCCTCTGCAACGAGTTCAGCTTGGCTTTGACGGACTTTCAGCAAGTGCTTCAGGTCAACCCCTCCAATCGAGCAGCGCGCGCTCAAATTTCCGTCTGCCAGAGCAAGATTAAGGAATACCATGAACAGGACAAGAAAATCTATGCCAACATGTTCCAAAAATTTGCCGAACGGGACGCCAAGGTTTGAATGCTCACTGTTCCTCACTCTGTAATTCTGAATTTTATTTTATTCTCTTACAAATGGAATTTAATTTATGTCTGAAGAAATACTTAGTCGTCGTACAACACACACAGAACTGGTAGAGTTTCAATTTTTAAATATTGTTTGACCGTTTTGGCTGCTTTTTTCCATTAGCAGCAAAACTAATGCTGCTTTTTTCCATTACTATATTTAAACATACAGTATATACACACACGCTATAAAAATGTGTAATATACAGTGTCTTATATCCTTTTTTTCAGAATCATATCAACTATATAAACACACCTGCGCAAAAAGTACTCAAAATGTTAAATCTGGAAATACGTCACAGTTCAAAGTCTATTTTGTGACTTCTGCACAGTGATTGCTGCATAATATCACTGCTAAAAAAGTGATATAAAATGAGTCATAACTTTGACTCAACAACACCACACACACACATTTTTTAAAGCCTGAATATGTGACCTATAAAAACACCCCCCCAGGATGTCCATATAAGGAGTGGTATAGTATTGCCACGGCAAATTACCATGGGTGCACCTGCAGCACAGATCTGTGCCACGTGAAATGTCCTCTTTTTCCACTAATATCCAAATTTAAATCTGTAAAATTTACGAGCAAAACTGAGCTATAGGGAAATTCTACATATTACATTTCATGTTACAACTCTGGATAATGGAATATGGATAATTTTTAGTGGATCCAACTACATGTGTATGTTGATATTTTGTTATGCTGGTGATGAAAGCAAAGCATGGAGTTACAATCTGATAGAAAAACCACAGCGTGACTGCGTTTGTCCACCTCTGTGTTTGGAAATGGAACCTTCCTTCTTCTTGCTTTCCAAGCCCAGGGAGCAGAGGCAGGAACAAAGTCGTGAAAAAGCCTCTAATCCAAAATCTTGTGTCCCAAAATCCAGCGCGTCACCATTCCTGCGTCTAAAACGAGAGTCTGAGCAGGCACATTTGCAAGCCAAACAGCATTTCCCCCGTCACGTGGACTGAGCTATTTAAGGATGTACGTCGAATCAGAAAAAGAATACGATTGTTCAAAACAATACAGAGGAATTCCACTTTCTTTGTTATTCGTCTACTGTGTTCTCCACAGTGTGTTTATGATCCCAAAACTGCACTTTCAGATTTGGTGACTATTAAGAAGCCTTTGCTTGGGCAGCTGCATGCATGTGTCACAGGAGGTTTGAGATTCAGGCTTGAAGGTTTTTTCATGTGCAATAAAAGGTGATAACAAGTCCCGTTAGCTAATTGGTCTTTTAAAGAATTGAATTATCATCAGCTTGTTATGTACAAAAATACAACAGGACGTTGCTCAAGCCTGAATTCGAAAAAAAAGTACTGAAATACTAACGTTGAATACACAAAAATATTTAAGACATATTTTTTTCCATTACTATATTTAAACATACAGTATATACACACACGCTATAAAAATGTGTAATATACAGTGTCTTATATCCTTTTTTTCAGAATCATATCAACTATATAAACACACCTGCGCAAAAAGTACTCAAAATGTTAAATCTGGAAATACGTCACAGTTCAAAGTCTATTTTGTGACTTCTGCACAGTGATTGCTGCATAATATCACTGCTAAAAAAGTGATATAAAATGAGTCATAACTTTGACTCAACAACACCACACACACACATTTTTTAAAGCCTGAATATGTGACCTATAAAAACACCCCCCCAGGATGTCCATATAAGGAGTGGTATAGTATTGCCACGGCAAATTACCATGGGTGCACCTGCAGCACAGATCTGTGCCACGTGAAATGTCCTCTTTTTCCACTAATATCCAAATTTAAATCTGTAAAATTTACGAGCAAAACTGAGCTATAGGGAAATTCTACATATTACATTTCATGTTACAACTCTGGATAATGGAATATGGATAATTTTTAGTGGATCCAACTACATGTGTATGTTGATATTTTGTTATGCTGGTGATGAAAGCAAAGCATGGAGTTACAATCTGATAGTTTGTCCACCTCTGTGTTTTCTTTAGCTGTGTACTGCTGACCTCTAGTGTTGGTTGATGGAAGTTGACATTGACACTGTACCCTGTTTAAAAACAAAGAAAAAGTAAATGCAGGAGTTAATTTTGCTTGTCTGAGTCATTTTATTAGTCTTGCTTTAATAATTCCGTTCCGTTGTTAAAAACCCTGTCTGTGTGCATAGGTTGGGAGGTCGAAGAGGAGGCGAGAGGACAGCGGTCGGAGCAGCATGAACGGTGAAGTGACCGCGAAACGACGGCGACCCAGTCAGGACTGTAATCTGTGACACTGACACCGCACAGGGGCCAAAAAATGGAACCTTCCTTCTTCTTGCTTTCCAAGCCCAGGGAGCAGAGGCAGGAACAAAGTCGTGAAAAAGCCTCTAATCCAAAATCTTGTGTCCCAAAATCCAGCGCGTCACCATTCCTGCGTCTAAAACGAGAGTCTGAGCAGGCACATTTGCAAGCCAAACAGCATTTCCCCCGTCACGTGGACTGAGCTATTTAAGGATGTACGTCGAATCAGAAAAAGAATACGATTGTTCAAAACAATACAGAGGAATTCCACTTTCTTTGTTATTCGTCTACTGTGTTCTCCACAGTGTGTTTATGATCCCAAAACTGCACTTTCAGATTTGGTGACTATTAAGAAGCCTTTGCTTGGGCAGCTGCATGCATGTGTCACATGAGGTTTGAGATTCAGGCTTGAAGGTTTTTTTTCATGTGCAATAAAAGGTGATAACAAGTCCCGTTAGCTAATTGGTCTTTTAAAGAATTGAATTATCATCAGCTTGTTATGTACAAAAATACAACAGGACGTTGCTCAAGCCTGAATTCGAAAAAAAAGTACTGAAATACTAACGTTGAATAATACAGTTCTCCACTTTCGTCATAATGTCAGCATTTTTAATTCACAAACAGCACAAACTTCCACATGCAAATTTATTCTACTTTTCGGCAAATATTCAAAAGGCAAATCCGTGCAATGCTTATAACCAAACCTAAACAATAGAAATGATTTACCAAGACAAAGATTTTGCTTTTGGTTTTGACAAAGACGAGGCACCTTTTCAAGACCACGGTTAGTGTGCATGTACTCAAAATAAATGATTGATGATTTGATTAGTGCATGATTAGCCATTCATTTGTTGAAATCTCACCTTTTTTTTTTTTTTTTATAAAACACAACAAGCAGTGCAAACAGTTTTAATGGAAAAACAAACAACAACAAAAAAGACAAGTGTGGTATCGTAGTTGATAACTGATTAAAAATCAATGACATGGACTGATTACATTTGAAGTCAGAGGCAGCTGCAAAATAATTCTTACGTCGAAACTGTCAAACTGTATTTATGAATTTAAAATGTTTCCACTCTTGAGCCTTGGTGGATTTTTAGTGATTTTCAGTCTGTTGCACTCACTTGTTCACAGCGTGATTGAGTGAATGCATGCAGAATAACTTCAACTGTCCTCCCTCAGCAGAGCAGAGACTCTGTGAGTTTAAGTGTGAGAGGGACAGACAAACAACGACGCATTACAGCTTAAAAAAAATAATCTGAACCACAGTTTGAATTCAAATATTTCACAAATTCCATGAATATTTTCAACCCTGGTAATGTGATCAACTCCATCATTTCACATCTGTAGTTCTTTCTGCTTCAGTCCCAGAAAAAGGTGTCTTTTGTTTCTTCTTTTCTCAATTTCACTGCATTTATGATTACTATTATTTTCTAATTATTTTTAATTATTATTTTTTTTGTTGACATTTGTAAATGTGTAAAATGCCGGTGGACAATGATGCACTTTTGTTGACTGCAAAACCAACACTTTCATGAACTGTCGGATGAAATCCAGACAATAATCTAAGGATGTTTTATTAACATTTGTTGAGTCGGAATGGAAAAACCTTAGCTGTCTTAAATATTTTTGTGTAAAAACAAACAAAGAAACAAAACAAAAAAAAAACTGTGTGTATGTGTGTGTGTGTGTGTGTTAAATGTTGTTGTATGTGAGCAAGGTTTCTTATCAGCTTGTTGCTAAATGTTTGACTGCTGGCTCTAAACATTCAAACATTTAGGTTAAGTACTTCTTTAACCTCCCATTTGTACTAAGACAGATTTCAAGGTCTCTCACTGCTGCGATTGAAAGTGGAATTTTCAGGAATCATTTGGGAAATATTGACAATAACGAGCAGGATGAAATTCAGTAGATTGAATTGGCCGCTGTTAACGTGGCTTTTATTACAAAATGAAGTGTTATTGTTTGTCATACAAAGTGTTTAGATTATATTCGGAAAAGATCATTGCCCTGTAAAGCGACGTGTGATCATTGTTTTAAATAAGCGTTTATGCAAAAAGAATATTTTCAGACAAAAAAACTATGTAATGGTACCTTTGTTCATGTCTTCTTTATATATTTTTTTATATATTTCTTTTGCACTTTGAAAGCATTAAATAAATGCAAGAGTTGCATTAAAATGAATATGTAATTCTTCATGTTATAGGCCACTATTTTACAATAAAATACCTTTGAATGTTGCTTTTTGCATTATAACAATATTGCCGTAAATCTGCTTCAATGAATTATTTCTTCTCTTCAGTGTGACATACAACTCTTTTAATTTTTAAATCTTTTATTTCCTTTTTTTAAATGTAATTTTTACACATTATCCATAAGAATCAGAAACTGTTATATATATGGCATGAACTTCAATATAATTGCAACATAAGACTCTTCTAACACTGTTCGGATACATAACCTAAACTCTATTTTGCAGATGACTTTCCACTCTGGAGATGAACTTACATCATTTGACCACATGGGGGAAGCAGAATCAAGCTGTGAGTGCAACACCAGATGATGTTATTCATGATTTAGAATTACACAAATTTAACTGGGCTATATTGGTCAGTCAAATATGTTGACACTACATTTGAATCAACATGTCTTGTATTTTGTCTATAGTTAACTATTTAAAGAAATGATTGTAACATAATTCTCCAAAAGTCCTTGTGGAGACACAACACTATGGTGTTTTGGGGTTGACCTCGTCTGACCCTCTGTACTAACACAAACCAACTCAATGGCTAATCAAAACAAGCCAAATGAGTGAGCCACTCATGAATACAATGCATTACTGATTTTTTTTTTCTAAGACTTCCTTAATCAAACTTTGTCTGTGTAAAAATGACAGCATCGTCTGCATACAGCATATATATACCATAACATTTGGTAAACCATTAACATGTAAAGAAAGCTAAATTGGTACAAGTATGGAGCCTTGGGGTACTCCCAACTTGACAATTGAGGTGGGGAGATTTGATACCGCCGATAGACACACAGTGAGATTTAATCCAAAGGACATGGTTCTGCTGACCTCACCAGAACTGTGTTCAGTACTGCCGCTTACTTCAAAATCGCTTCGTATTCAAAGCTGTATTGTGTCAGATTTAACGGTGGATCCATTCGAACCATTGTCAAATGAGTGCACACAATACTGATTGAGCCAATGAGCTCAGGCAGTATAGCAGTGTTTCCTTTTGTGTTTTGCGTCACCCAGTGACATTCTTCACGTGTCGGTCATGACTGGGTGGAAGATGCACACAGCACAAGTAAAGCAAGATAACTTCATACACTTGTAATATGGCTTAAGACGCTGCTTAAAACAAACTTGGCTGTTCAGTAGGACTTCCCAATCATATTTTAACAACGATATTTCAATATTGGCTTCTCTTAAACTTGTACCACTGACACACGGCGGCTGCTGTTCACCGCACCACGCAGCTCCAAGTTTCCTGGATGCATTTTGGATGAGTAACACACTGTTAAAAGACACAAATTATACAACATGAAACTCACTAAAGGTTTCACCTATTTATTTGTTGACAGTGTATTCACCCCATTTTTCATTATTATTTAACAAAGATTTAAAAACAAAATAAAAAAAAAATCATAAAAACCAGATATGTGTGTTTGTTTGTCTCATCATTGTCGAGGACCCCGAAATGGGGTGAAATTGAAAAAAATGATTATTATTACACAATTTTGATTTGTGACCATGTCATTTCAACATATTTTGAAAACTCTCTTCTGTATGTGTTATACATGTATAATGTATACCTACTGGCACAATCTTCAAGGACATACAGTACTTTATATATATAAAAAAAAATGACAACCAAACTTAATAAATGAGTTTCATGTATAAAACTAGAATTTGACAAGGTTAATGCTGAAAATAATCATTTTAACACTTGTATAAATGTACTCTTTGTCATACAGTCATAATTATACTTGAGTCCACACGTTGACTGTGAAGCCAATGTTACTCTGACTAAAGGAAGAAATGCACTGTACATAATGGATTGTAGGACGATACTAATGTTAGCCAGCCAACATTACTGCCATAATGTTCTATAAGGCACTAGAACAGCATGAGCACATTTGAATGTTTAAATTAATACAGAAAACAACTGGGAATCTCCGTCCATACTTGACAACTGTGAGTTGTTACAACGCGTTACAATGCCATGTTCATTATTTGCTGCGGTCTAAGTAATTCCATTTTTACGTAAGCCTATGCAAACATATCTATTCTGTGCCAAGCAGTGACTATAGACTAACTGCTGATGTTCAGAAGGAGATAAATGAGAACATGTGGAACAAGTTTCTCTGTTTCCCTTGCATAGATTTACAGGTCAGTCTCACGTGGTCCAGTATGGCAATAACATCACATCAGTGCCCACTGAAAAATGTTTGAAATTGGCATCAAGGCGACAAACGCCGTCGGTCGAGAAGGCACGACTCAGTGGTGACTGTTATGGTTTTGCAGGTTGCAGACGGACACTGTTGGGACTGAGAGATGGCAGGTAGAGAGGTTTGTCTTGCTTTTGTCTTGCATTGGGAAGAAGAGGGGAAGACTCTCCTTGTGTGTCAAAAGTGTCATCGGAAGCTGCTCCATTTAGGTCACTATGCTGTCAGGAGACAGGGTCAAGTCGAACTGCTCGGCTGTTTTTTTCTCTAGGTTGGGGATAGGAAGGTCTTCAGCCGGAGTACACAAGATGGAGATCCTCTGAGAAAGAAGAATATTGTTTGTTTAAAAAAAAAAAAAAAATAGATAAATCCATCCATCCATCTAATTTCTACCGCTTTATCCTCCACATATGGGTCGCCAGTCCATCACAGCTGGCCACAAATATCCACTCTCACACTCACTCCCACGGTTAATTTAGAGTGTCCAATTTACCTAATTAGAAAAATACAACCAAAGTGAAATACAGAAACCACACGATCTCACCTGATACAGCGAACCCGGAGTGTTGCTCAGCTTGTACAGCATCCAGATGGGAACCATGAGCGTGGAGGAGAGAGTGAACCACCAGCCGAGAGCGTAACCCCACCACGGGTACTCAATCGTGTTGTTGAACTTCAAGGGAGTGTATTTGATTAAGGAGAAAATAAATGTTCCCTGAAAAATAATCGTGAGGGAAAAAGCTGTTCAGATTGGCAGTATGTAAAAAAAAAGTAACAAAAACAAAATAAAAGATAATAAAACGATTTCATTTTGACATGTATTAACTTATCACCCATTAAAAAAATGATCCCTGTGTCCTCCAGTGTTTATGAAAATATCAGCAAATGTGAGCTTCTTGTATACACAGTAAACAGTTTTAAGCCAGCACTACTTGACTAGTTTAATCCTTTTAAACCTTTAAAGAGAAGCTTAACAGTTGTTTGTGATGTTAGGGATTATTGATAAATAATAACTGTTATGCAATATGTAAATTAGCTCAATACTGCAATGCAGAAACAATGCATTTTTTTATGTTTTAAAAAAATGGCTACATCATTTGTTTGTGTAGCCATCAGCTAAATATTAAAGATACACAATGATGATATTCCTCTTAAACCCTTGAACACAGAGCATTTTGGCTGTTTATTTTCCCATTACTATGTTTGAATATACAGTATATACAGAGGCTACAAGGATGTGCAATATAGAGTGCCTATATTGCAGTAAATATGTCACAGTTCAAAGTTTACTTGGGTTGTTTTTTATGAACAAAAATAAAATAAAAATGGTGTAATTTGTTGCTTCTTTATATCACTACTCTCTGAATGCATATTTCATGCTTTAAAATAATTCAGCTTCGCCTGAAACCTCCCCCCCCCCAAAAAAAAGATGAATAACTTTCTGGAATAATGGAGAATAAGCTCTAAACTCACTCACATCAAAGTAAAGCCTGTGAACATAATCTCTGCAAAGTTTGACTTTGCTCAAGTGGAGCAGAACAAACTTGTGATTTTAGTGCAAAAATTACAGGCGAGGACTCATTTGTCACATTCTCTGCAATTCGGATTTAAACCATGTATTTAACTGCTTTCTTCACTTTAATATATCTATTAATGTTCAATAAAACAATTTCTGGCATTGTTTCAAAGTTCATGACTTTAAAACACCAGCTGGCTTGATTGAGACTTGTCTCGCTTCTCAGTCCCGTATCTCAGCGAAAGAACAGCCTACATGAATGAACGACATCTCATTGGCTTCCTTAAAGCCAATAGAAGGACGCTGTCGTCTCCGAATTTTGATTGACAGCTTCGTTCGCCAATGAGAGGCAACCGAGCGCGCGGATGTGACGCGGCTGGTTGCTGCCCAAGGATAGGATAATGCTTCTAAAAACGTGATGACGTCACCTAGAGACGCCAGGGAGCGCTTGATTTGAACACAGGGAGTCAGTCTAACCCGGAAGTGTGTTGTTTGCAGTGAAAGATTCATTTTTCACGGAGAAACATCAAAGGTAAGCGCGATTTTACAGTTGTTGTTCGGCGAACGACTCTCTGTTGTCTGTATTCTCTGGCGTGTATCTCTGTAATGCTTTGTCCTAAACTGCTTTGGCATACACCATTGTAAAGGGCAGAGGCCATAGGGTGTGTGTGTGTGTGTGTGTGTGTGGGGGACAAGATGGCTGAGTGTCAGCTCCAGAAATGCGCGAAATACGCAATAACTTTTTGACGCATCAGTATTTACGAAGTTTGACATGTACTTATTCATTTAGGTGTTATTTGAGCTGTGTTGTCACATTTTAAAGAGGTTTTTACAGCTTTGTAGACCAGATTTTTTTTGAAAATTTTGAATAAAAGTTTTCAATTTTTTTTTTTTCAAAAATCACTTTTTCGTGATCCTTAACAAAAATAAGTTGCGTAAACTCCGTCATAGTCATAGGATAAGAGGATAAGGAGTTGTGTATTATTTCCACTGCACATTTACCATGAGTGCACCTGTGGCACTGTTGTAAGGTTAACTAAACTGAGCACCTGACTGATATACCGAGAAATATACATTCTCTATTACTGTAACTCACCAAGCAGACAATTGGTGTGGCATATTTTAAGCAGTACTTAATCAGGGGTAAAGGCTTGTAGCCAATCATGTCTTCTATGTTGTCATAAAACCGGTCTGCACCTGTAAGCAGATGTAAAAACAAAGGTGAGGTAAATCAGGTTTGCTGTAAAGATGTGCACATTGTGCGTTTGTCAACTCACCATACACCCATCCAATACTGACTGACTGTAGTATGGCAAAGAGAAGCAGAGTCATGCCGCTGCAGGCGTAGTAGTCGAATAGCTGAAAGATGTAAAGCCCCCCCTGTTGGACAGGAGATAAGTTACCCATCTGTTGTAACTCGCCTCAGTATAAGAACATATAGTTATAATAAATGATGTGACATTTAATTCTGATCATACTTCCGTAACCATCACAAGGCCAATGAAGAAACTGACGACGCTGATAGCAAGCAGAAGAAGTTTGCGTCTATGACCGACATGGAAGAAGCCGGGATTCATGTCAGAGATTGCTGTTGCAAGCGCTTCCAGACCTACAAACTGAAACACAGATCTCAAAGTTACAACTGCACCTTCACTTCACAGGTTACTGTGATTATGTAACGACTACATAGACATTCGATTAAAATACATGAACGAATCAGAGGAAACATTAGCCACACGACAGGAAGTGCAGGTGAAATATTCAATGTTTTCGCAGGATACTCCTTTCAAAATTGTCTTCATTTGAACCTGATTCTACTTTCCAAAATCAAAATATCCCTTGCATGTAACATGTGGTTCTCTATTCTAATTGTATTCATTCCTGAAAACCAATGGGAAACAATCAAATCAATCATACACGTTTTGTCTCTACAGAGACATTATCTGTGGTGTGAAGTTTTGGTCAAACAGAAAGATGAATATTGCACCTGCCCTAAAACACATGAGGAGGAAAATGTTATTTCTTATTATTGCAATTTTATCTCTATAGAATTAGGATTTTGTTTTATTTCATTAGGGCCCGAGCATAAATGGCACAAATTTGTGCAAGAAACCTATTTTTATCCTTCAGATTATGATCATAGCCGTTGCTTTTTGTTTTACTAAACTTGTCAAGTGAACCATGGTACTAAATTTGTAGAAATTGAGACAGACAACCTGTAGCTGGCTTGACAAAAGTGTATTATTCTTTATTGACAGTGTATTCAATAGAGAAAGAAATGTATTGTTGCCATTAGTTTCACTGCTAAACACTATAAATGTACCTCACTGTCCAGCCCCAGGAGGATGATCATGACGAAAAAAAAGATTGCCCAGAGCTGAGGAAGAGGCATCATGGCAACTGCTCGAGGGTAGGCAATGAATGCTAAACCAGGACCTGCCGTCAAAAGAAACAATGGACATCTGGTTATTCACTCTATCTGCTGCTGAGAACAAGGTATTTTACTAATTCCAATCTAGATGCACAATTTCACTTTTAATTACCTGACTCTGCCACTTTTGATATGTGCGTGTTTTGCTCATATGCCATGAATCCAAGTGCAGAGAAGATGGCAAAGCCTGCTACAAAACTTGTCCCGCTGTTCAGAAGGCACAAGTACACACAATCTCTAAAAGAAACAAGAAACAAACAAACAAAAAACATTCTTTAATGTGTACATACACATATATGTTTCTTAAGTGAGTGTCGGGGTGTTACATCAAACTTACTTGTAGCAGTTATTGTCGTATCTATTATAACTGCCAAGAGCGGTTAGACATCCAATGCAAATAGCGTAGGAATAAAATATCTGCGTGCCAGCATCCATCCACACCTACAAGACAGAAACAGTTTATGTCCACGCACAATTAGAGTTGAATTATTAACTAGAACACAATTACCTCATGAACACTTTTGCTAATGACTTTCATTATTGTCAACTCCATCCAAACAGCCACCTGTACTGTAAATGAATGCTGACACTGTCAAACAGTGTGAATAGATTCACAAGTTTGCCTGTTTGGTCCGCACCAGAGTTCGGATGAGCCCAAACAAAGCGGACCAAACAGCTCTGGTGTGAAATCGCCCAAAGTGTGAAGTCTGCTCTTGTGTGGCTGTTGGCCCTTTTAGGGAGTTCATGACAGCATTGTAGGTGGATGATAGTTGGTGTAGAACAGTTTGAGAAACCATGGTTTATGTAATAACATGTATTACATGCTAAATAATAACAACAAGCATGGTCTACGATCCTAAATGATTCAGTATTACAATTACATAAATCTAAGGTGGTGTCTGTCAGACACAAAACAGTAGCCTCTGGTTAGAAGCGACAAGCAAATTAAAAAGTGATAAAACCTGTAAAGATTATCATGACGTAATTGCTTTCATAGAACGTCTCGTTAATCTCACTAAGGAAGTGCATTGAAGGCACTGAACAACTTGTATCAGTGCTATTCCACAGTCACACGGACAGAGAGAAGGAGACCTCGTTGTGTTTCAAAATCTACCATTTATGAACATGTCAGCAAATTATGTCATAAATCATAACGGGGCATTCAAACGTGGGCCTCTTGTGAACACAGTATACTCCATCCCATTTTAAGGCAGCACTACTTGACTAGTTTAATCCCTTAACCTTAAGCAAGTAGCTTGACATTAGGGATTATCAATACATAAATAAATAAAGGCTTCACAAAACAAACATCTAAAGTGAAAGAAATATCACTAACTGTTTCGCAATATGGACATTAGCTCAATACTGGAACAATGAGCAACACTCATGTGACTCAAGTGATGTGTCTCTCTCCATTTCCTGTTCTAAATTCAACATTAGGGATTTTTCATTTATCCTTTTTGAATTTAATTCCCTGTGGCATTTTTATTAATCCTTTAACATTGAGTGTATCGCAGACGACACGTTTGTATGCTATTGGAAAAATTCCAATGGTTTCTGAAAGCTGAGAAGTTGCACGTCAAATTCAACGTGTGGTTACTACAATAATTTCAAGGAAAATTATGGAAAAATGGGCACAAGCACAGTGATGCTGTGTTATACTCCTAGGCTTTTCAGTGTAGGTCTGGGATAGGCGCTCAGATGTCAGCAACCTTAGGATCTTTATTGTGTTAAGATCCCTTTAAGCTATACTCTACGCTCTAACCCTTTAACCGGAGAGCTGGTCAGGTCACCAATTCTTACACACTGGACCTTTACTGCACTCATCTGTTGTGATAGATGTTCATAAATACCTGTGGATCTGTGAGGCGGGATGGATCTGGGTAGAGGTAGAACTTGATCCCATCTATGGCCCCAGGCAACGTGACTCCACGAATAAGCAGTGCCACCATCATCACGTATGGAAATGTCGCAGTGAAGTAGACAACCTGCGGAGGAACGACACCACATGTGAATATGTGGTTGTGTTATCAGGATATGGTCAATGCAATCTGTCACTCCCATGTGAATCAGCTGTGGAATACATACACGAATAATACATATCATGTTATTAAGCAAAACCATATACATAAAAAGTGGATGTAGTCTTCGTGTTTGCTTGTACCAACTAGGAAGTCTGAGTTTATTGAACAGCCACCAGAGGGCGCCTCACTCTTGAACGGATGTCTGTAGGACACTTGATTTATAATGTCAGTAAACATTTTTCTGAGAAGTCAGTGGTCTCATTAGTTAGTCTTAGGTCTTCTTCAGTAACACATGATGTCAATATAGCACATTATGTTCCCTTTTAGATGAAAAGTGACAAATTGGCGGACACTAGTGTGAGTAACAGCTGGTATCGTTCATTAGGCGCCTGGTTTCAGGTGACATCTATGAATTTCTGGTTCCAGAACCTCAATGTGGCACTTTCCTAATCATCATGCTGAGCTTTAAAAGTTATACCTTACTTTTATTCATGTTCTCAATCTGGGATTACATTGTAGCGACAGAGGTGTTGTGATATGATCTTTTAACAGTTCTTTGAGATGTTGCATACACCAATCAAAAAAGGGTCTTCATACCTTTCCGGTAGACTTCACTCCTTTCCACACGCAAAAGTAACAGATAACCCAGGACAGCAGAAGACACAAGGCCAACTCCCACCGTATACTGCCTAACTCATCGACACTTCCCGTGATATTCAAAACTCTTCTCCTGCAGAGTACATTTTCAGTGGTTAGTTCTTACATGAATCTAACACACACACACACAATATAGGTTTTGGTTTTCAACTTTTCAAACTCACTCCCAAAACTCTCTCACTGGTGATGTTGCATTTTCAGGCACAGTCACATTGTGAAGACCAGTATCTCTACCAAACTCCATACAGGTCTCTGTTGCAATGAAATGGGATATTTTAAATAATACATTCAAGTACACAATATAAACACACCTAACTATTTATATATGTATATATATATATATATATGTGTGTGTGTATATATATATATATGTGTGTGTATATATATATATATATATATATATATATATATACACATATATATATATATGTGTATATATATATATATACATACATATATATAGTTAGTCATAGTTAGATTAGCATACATAGATTAGCATACATACACACACACATATACATATGTATATATATGTATATATATATATATATACATATATATATATTTATGTGTGTGTGTGTGTGTGTGTGTGTGTGTATGCTAATCTAACTATGACTTTCACTCACAGACATGCAAGTGCGAACGTGTGGTGTGGAAATGGGTGTTTGGCCCTGTCATGGACAGATGATCTGTCCAGGGTGTACACAACCTTCTGCCAAATGCCAGCTGGGTTTGGCTCAAGCCCCCCTCATGACCATGGATCTCATGATATGACTTATTTGTGCCAGATACAAGTACTGATGCCACCATACTGTATACTTGAGTATCTACAGATGTGGTTATGTAAGTCCATTAGTGTCATTTCACATATTTTTTTTACACAAGTATACTAAGCTATTAATAACACATCTGTGCTGATGCAATTACTGCATGGTAATAACCAGCTATTCAATAAAATTAAGAAATTTAAAATAAAATAAAATAATTTATATCATTATATTACAGCTGATATGATCACTGCAGCATGACAAACGTGTTGCCCTCACTCGCGCTATGATTACATGATGTTCGTGGTGCATGTCTCCCTGAATAGGCTGTGCTTGGTGAAAGCATTCATGTGATATTAAGGGTTTATGTTTTTCTTTTGTTTATCTGTATTGTATCTTATTGGCTCACCCCTAAACTCACAATCCTCAAAGGATAAGGGATCGAATAGGAACGAGTTAATTGATGGCAATAATAAATTAAGTAGAACTGGACTTTGCACCTCAGATCTAAAAACACAGCCGCTCAAATCAAAGGATTAAAACAGTCCATCACATGACCACTGAATGTAATTTGATCAGCCAATTTTATGATGATTGTCCTATTGGCTCTGTTGATGTGTGCTGACAGAATACTGTTCTGTTTTCTTGTGCATGCAGTCAGACTTTACACTTCCTCTTTCACACTAATTTTTTTATTTTAAAGCTGGGTGAAGCTGCTAAAGGCAAATAACACCATTCCCATTGCAAGTGATTGTCCTGTGGTCTTTTTTTTCCCCCCATCCCTACATCAACTGTGTGAGTTGTGGCACCGTGGACGTAATATCACTAGAAAAAGTGAGCATGCTTGCACTTGTCTTACATTCCCACTGACGCTGATTGGAGATAGAAACTCAGGCTTTGCAACGTTTGGTTTTACTTACTTTTAATTTTAGTTTAATTTACTCCCTGGGAGTAAATTTAATTTACTCCCTGGGAGTAAATTAAATGTAAATTAAATTCCCACTGGTGGAAAAACTGAGGATTTAACAGGTTTTTGGTAGCAGTGCGTACACATACCTGTGTTCCAGTAGTTTCTGCAACTTGCCCAGGGAAGTTCAGAATTAAAGGCGGAGAAGAGGTAAAAGAAAGCCCAGGCCAGTATGATGATGTAATAGATACTGGAGTACAAAACAACTATCTGACTGCCATATCCTATCCCTGAAGAACAAACAAACAAACAAACAAACAAACAAGTCTTTCAATAACAACAGCACCTGAGTGATGCAGATTGTGTCAGATTATTTGGAAACCATAAAAGTTACTTAGTGTAGTTACTTAAATAATAATCATGTAATAAAACACGCTGTATTTAAGTAGTAGTCTTAAACAGACCTATTGTTTTTAACATACATTTTAATGTTTACCTTCAAACAGGGGGCAAATTTTCCTCCAGCAGGTGATACCTCCTTGTTTGGTGTATTGGCCAAGAGACGTCTCCAGCAGAAACAGGGGGATGCCACAGGTAAAAAAGAAGAGTATATAAGGGATGAAGAACACGCCTATGGAAATGGACAAACACATGTGTTGTTTGTAGGTTGAACACTTTTAGCATCAGTCACACCACACAAGAGGGTTTCCAGTTTCTGTTTTAAATTCTTCTTGTGAACCAAGGACCCGTGCCTCTTGATGTAGAAATCAGAGACTGCAGTTTGGCAATTCAAATTGAGTCGTATTCTCTCTGCCAGTCAGTTGGAGAAAAAAATCATAAGAAATTAGACATTTATTCTTTAATTCCCTCAGACCATGGGCTTTTAACCCATTCCAATTCTGGTTTCTGACTAGATTGTGTCGTGTCCACTATTATGCTGGTTTGGGTCAGCACAACTCTCCAAGCTACACCCGTAGCGCTCACTCACCTCCACCATTTTTGTAGCACAGATAAGGAAACCTCCACACGTTTCCCAGGCCAATGATTTGTCCTGCAACGGCCAAGAGAAATTCGATTTTGCTGGACCACTGTCCTCGACTCAGGGTGCCCGGATGGGCCGTGTCCACCTTAAACGGGACCATTGGACCTTGGGTCTTATCCATCTCACTGCAACGAGAGAAAGATTAACAGGACGACAGGTTATTGTTTAGAGTTTAAGCACAGAAGACTTTTTAACTTTCTTCCAAGAGACTTCTCCAGGTCACTTTGCCGAAGCAAACTGTACATTCTTTGTATTTTCGGATATCTATCGAGTCCCATTTTGGACAATTCCAGCTGTCTTGTTTCATGAGGTCAGCAGGTCATTGCTGCCTCGCACAAGCTTGTCATTCTTTCTCCAGTGTTGCTCTTGTTCTGCAGCACAACGTGGGAGTGGAGAAACTGGACTGGAACATATGTGTCACTATATTACTGAAAAGAAACAATCAAACTGAAAGTATCTTGGTGATCATCGAGTAGAGGGACCTACTAGAGAAGCTGTTTCTTTTGCAGCAAGAAGACCCGTGTTCACCAACTTGGTCAGAACAAGAGCAAAGTTTCTGCATGGAGTTGGCATGTTCTCTCACATGTTAGTTCATGCCCCGTACCTTCTGCCGGGAGGAGTTTCGAAAATTCATCAGCACATTTATTACTTCATCACAGCAGACTTGTCGAGAAGAAACATGCACTAACTCTTTTATAATTTAACTCGTTTTAATATTTTGGCTGTTTTGGCTTGAGCAGCTGTTTGCATGTTCTCCCCATGTGTGCGTGGGTTCTCTCCGGGTCCAAAAGCATGCAGATTTTGGGGTCTCGATGTGGCCCTGTGATACACTGGCGACCCCTTTTGACCCTCATGTGGAGGATAAAGCGGTAGAAGATGAATGGATGATTGACATGAAAGTATCACTGATACATTTCTCGTCTATAAGCATGTGGTAGAAACGGCATGAAACAATTTTGTTGTACTTTTTGTGCAATGACAATAAAGACTCTGAGTCACTCTGTTCCTATAGCTTCTGCTTCTGAGTCACTCTGTACCTATAGCTTCTGCTTTGCACATTGTCAAATACAGTACTGTTCAAAAGGCTTACCTTTGACAAAGCCAAAGGTCTTACCTACCTATCTCAGAGTCAAAGTCAGTGTTGATGATTATGTCAATATTGTACGACTTCACGGCGAAGTACCTAAACTGTTCTTTCACGTGTCAGTTCGTGCCCTGGATGAGTTTTGGAAATTCACCAGCATATTTATTCCTTGGTCACTGTGGACTTTACTTCTTGTGTTGTTGATTTTTCCTCTCTAGAAATTCTATTTTTTGGCAGAAGAGAGGTGACTGATGTCATTCGAGGTCGGAGGCATTTCAGGAATTCCTTGGAGGCATTTGAGAGAGATTTAAACTGACTATGGCTGTTGATGGAGGCCTCCGTTCTCGAGAGAAACGCCTCCCTGTGGTGTTTGGCATCTAGTCAGGGAATTAGCCGGGAACACTCTGAACCACAGCTGTATATAGTTGTGCTTATTCGTTCAGATTATCTTCGGCCTGATCTCCTAAAAGGACATCACCTATTTGGACAGAACTGTGCAATAGAGATGTGAGGTTAGACACAGTTTAAATGCATCTTATTCATCACATATTAACAGACATGGGTTAAAATTATGATATGTAATTGGCTGTAAAGTTAGTTGATTGGTGGTTTTTAAATAAACAAGTTTGTTCTGTTGGAATGACCGTATGGAAAACAAATCGGGCGATAGGCGGGGTACACCCTGGACAGTTCGCCAGTCCATCGCAGGGCCACACACAACTAGAGACAAACAACCATTCACTCTCACGGTCAATTTAGAGTGTCCAATTTACCTAATCCCCACAATGCATGTTTTTGGACTGTGGGAGGAAGCCGGAGAACCCGGAGAGAACCCACGCACACACGGGGAGAACATGCAAACTCAATGCAGAAAGGCCCTTGTTCCAACCGGGGCTCGAACCTGGGTCTTCTTGCTGCAAGGCGAGAGTGCTAACCACTACACCACCGTGTGGCCAAAACAAAACTTTGCTGCATCTAATTAGAAAAAGCTTATTTGGGATCCAGAGCTGTAGTGATTGCTCCACTATTGTGATAGCAGCAAAGAGGACGTCGGGTGATGCTCTATAATGAGGAAAAAGTCTCATCACATATATGGAATGCGGATTGATTGGATTCCTGCATTCTGGTGTCAGAATGTGTATGTCATAACTGAAGCTGCTGGTTTGACTCCTGTTCAAACTTTGATGTTTTGTGTTTTGCGTCCTGTATCACTGCTGGTTTTTTTCCACAGTGACTGGCTCTCTGCAGATGTTGGATGTCAAATTATAACTTTCTATCATTGTTAGAGATATTACACAACCTGACTCAGTCTATCCAACAATGTTATATAATACAAGTTTACAACCACACTTGCAGGATTGTCACTCTGCTGTCACATCCAATGCTATAGCAATTATAAAAACATTTCAGCTGAAACTGACGCGAATGTCACGTTTTAAAAGTGTCCCTGGTCACAAATCAAACCAAATGTGGCACTTAAGATAAAAAAGGTGAATGGGGCCAGTCAAGTGAGAGAAACACATAAAACAATTTTATCAATCTAGACCAAAGGGGACAAGGACCAGGTGACTGCCACATACACAGTTACCCTTCCACCGCCACTATCCAGCTTTTACAATAACATTGGAAAATATTGTGTCTGGTTTGTGGCTCGCAGAACTTCTTATTTACACTAACAAATTGTATCCATACCAACTCATTTTGTTTGAACCGCAAAATCCTTGGTGCTGGGAGAAAATTTGGTCAACACCATATTTTGATCTTCAATCCCTGCATGTGACAACACGTTGAAAAGCAACACAAAGCAGTGGATGGAATATTTGTCGGTGTAATCTGCTGCTGGTTTGTGTTTTTTGGCTGCCACTGGTGAATATTTTTTCTCGGATTTAAGATACAGAGAATTAAAATACTTTGGAAATGTATAATTCAGCTATTAAATAAAACAGTACAGGAATGCAATGATTCTCTTTTTAAAACAACTTCTCAGTCACAGTGGAGCTCATTCATTAATGTTTTACAAATAGATCACAGTATATCTCTCTCCCTAATAATGATCTGTTTTTCTTTCTTTATCTGGAGCAACATTTGCACATGAGAAATAAGCACTTGTCTTTGTGCAGCCATAATCACAGATCAGCCAGTGAGTTCACAAGGGAAATAGCTGCAGCACAGACACCATAACCTTTGGCCTACTTACTGTATCACAGCTACAAGCACCAAGTACAAGCAAAAGCGTGGCTGTCTCAAAGCTGCGAGTCTACCCTCCTGTTTCCCATTCAAGATAAACATCACAGGAATGTCACACATTTATAAACAGAGAGCACAGACAAACAAAGAGAAACCCTGCTTGTGACCTTAAGGGAAAAGGCATTGGTAAAGAGTACCTGACAAACATAGCTTCACGTCAGTAGTCTGTGGCTTTTTTCGATTTAGCTCTAGGTGGATTTCATCTGCTGCCTGATCCCAGTCTCTCCAGGACAAGTGTTCTTCCTAGCTCTGACCATGAGGGAGTCCATGAGTGGAGTTTTGAGAAAGCTGGTGTTTGTGTGACAATGAGGGAGAGAGAGAAAGCACGAGAGAAACGGACGGACACAGGAGGGGGGCGGGGGAATTATGCACTTGTGAATGAGCAACTCATGGTAGAGACTTTTTCCAACTGCCACACGGCTCTCAGACGTGAAAGGAGGAGGAGATTTACGCATGGTGAGGGAGAGGTGGGTGGAGAGGAGAGGAGAATACAGAAGAGAGACCGAGGCAAGGAATGGTTGTGAAACACCACGACCAAAGCAATCAGTGTAATAACAACAGCAATAATAATAGCAATACACATCATACACAAAATACACAGTAGTGAACAACTACTAACAATTTTGAATAGTTTTTATAATTGGTGCAATACAATTTGTCTCCTGCTGCTCATCTCATATTGAATCACAGTGGCAGCAGGTTGACCCTCTTAAGACCATAATTACAATCAGGCCGACCAGTAAAATAATAGCATGATAAAATGTAAACAACAAGGACTCCAAATGTTAAGTATTAACATTTTAACATATTAAGTATCTTTTTTACAAAACATAGTATGAACAACCGGAAATTTCCTGAGAAAAATAAACGCAAGTTCAGCAATATTATCATTTACACATGGTATTAAACATGATTAGGTTCTAACCATACTGCAAAATGTTCACACATTCATCCTGTGGGCCAGATTGGACCCTCTGGTGGGCCAGTTCTGGCCTGTGGGCCATATGTTTGACACCCCTGATTTTTCAAGTTTATTACAAAATAGGAACTTTTAAAATTACATAAACAATTTCACATTTACAATTTGAACTTGAACTACTTTACATGTGTACTAAAAATTCTAAACTATTTTCATGTTTCTAATGAAAGTGGTCTTATTTTGCAGTGTTTCTCAATCCTCCTGTGAGGATCCTGGGAATCCACTGCCCTGCATGTTTGAAATGTTTCCCTGCTTCAATCAGCTTGGTGATGAGCTATGACTATTTTGAATTTTCTAGGCATCATACACGTTACGGTAATGAGAAGTACGCATGCCAAATCGATGGTCACAGGAGGGTTAAACAAGGCAGCTGCAATGACAGGCTTGATATTCACACATTATGAATGTTTCAATAAAGTGAAACACATTTTACTTTTTACCCCTAACATGCATTATACAAAGCTATACGGCAGAATAACAATGTAGGTTTAAATCAGTCACGCTGAGCTCTGGGAGTTGCGTTAATTAAACATTTACTGAAGAAAAGCCATCTTGATCTGGTGTTATAAGTAACTAAAGGCCTGTCTCAGAGGGAGGTTGTGTCTCAGCAACTCACGACTCTTCCAACTTAGTGCAGCATTTAACACGCTTGATCACACTAACAATATTTTGTATGGACTGGCTGGCCTGGCTGTTTAAATCATATCTATCTGCTAGAATGTAATGGTTTATTTTTAGTATGGAGTGTTTTAGGGGTCTGTCCCTTGACTGTTTCTCTTTGTACGTCTCCTCTGTCAGTCGTAGCATTATATCATCAGTTGTGAAACTAACTTCTATTGTTACTCTGATGATACACAGATGTACGTGCCTGTAAATTACAAGGATCATTCCCAGATCAAACATGCTGAGTCATGCTTATCTGCAGTAAAAGCCCGGGATGTCTGATAACGTCCTCCTTTTAAATGCTGACAAAACAGATGCTGCGTATTGGTCCAGGTGAACAGAATCACTGGTATGATGAGATAGTTTAACAGCAGGGAACCTTGGTGTTATCTTTGATCCTCAAGCTCGCATTTTTTTCACCTTCGCAGTGGAGGATGTGTAAAACCCTAATTCAAGCATTTCTTACGTCGAGACTTGATTATTGCAAAGTTCCATTGTCTGGTTTTCCCCTGTACGAGCTCCAAAAGTTCAGTTGGTTCAAAAATGCTGCAGCCACTGTAGGATTCTGACTAGAACTAATGGTGTGTTTCCACCGGCTTGACAATGTTGCATTCTACTAGCACAGTACCTGGTACCTGGTACTTTTTTAAGTACCTTCTCTGGTGAGGTTCCAAGTGAGCTGAGGTAATACTATGCGTGATGTTGCTAGACTACCGGCCACTAATCAAGCCGAACAATGGCGTACTGTAGATCAGTTTAAAAGACTATCCTAACTGATTCAAATGATTCAACACCTGCTTTACAAGTCACTTGTTTTGTGTGTGTCGCGAAGTAACAGCAGTTTCATGCAGCTGTGCAGTGATGACTCCGCCCACTCTGAGTAGGTACATAGTGGAGAACCAACCTAAACCTAAACTGTGCCGTGGCGAGCGTCAAGGCGAGCTGGGTCTATGGTGGAAAAAGGGCCATAAGAAATTTGAACACCAGCCTTCACCAGTTTCTCTTCATTGGCTCCCTGTTCATATGAGATCAGATTTTAAGGTGCTTTTGTGGACTTACAAAATTTTAAATGATCTTTGAAATTCTGCTCGATGAATTTTCTTTTTGGCCTGTCCTCTTCCAGACCTCCACCTTCCATAACCTCGGTGTTGTCGTATCTGCTTGACAGCATCTTTGGTTGCTGCACCATTGTGTTTCCATTTCCCTAGGATGGACCTATAACTGTCCATCCTAGTGGGTGTTAGCATCCTAACACCCACAGCCTGGTGTTCTCATCATCTTCATAAATATTAAGTTTGACGTTTTTTGTAATCTGCTGCACATCTGTCCATCTTGGAAGAGGGATCCCTCCTCTGTGGCTCTTCCTGAGGTGTCTCCTATTTCTTTTTCCCTGTGTCCAAGGGTTTTTAGGGACTGTATCCCTTTTCATCTGGTTTCACCTTTCTACTGTAACTTGTCCAATCATCAGCCTCGGCTGTACGTGAGTGCCAGTTTGCAAAGCGTACTAATTGATTATGTTCTCTCAAAACTTCCATGATCTCAAACCACTGTTGTACCCGAGCACAGACTCACAGAGTCATATTCAAAGACACTGAGCTCTGATTTCACAATGCTGTGCTGGCAAACTCACACAGGTAGCAATAGACTTGCTGGTTTGGTTCAGTGTAGTTGGAGAGCCTGCCTAACCAAACCCAGATTGACCTATAAATGTAGGTATTGAAGTCCTGCTGGTATGCCTATGACCAGTTAAGAAAGTCTATTTATACTGTTAGCAGTGTCAGTTACTTGGTAATGCAGTTAGCCTCACTGACCTGGATATCTACCTACTGCAGTATTGTTTTTATTGGCATAAAAACAACTGTTAGTCAACTGTGGGTTGATTCTCAGTCAAACCTTGTTTGAGTTTCACACATTTAATGTGCTAACAACCAAGGACAGAAGCTAAATGAAATATTCAGTGATTAAGATCAGTGCATTCTAGAGACGTAAACGTCTACCAGAGGCCACCAAGAGTACCAGGGCAAGAAGTCTTGCAATCTTTTCCAGTCAGTGACCAACCCAATCCAACTTTATTTATAAAGCCATTTTAAAACAACAGCTGAAACAAAGTGCTGTACATCAGAGATAAATAGAACAAATAAAATATTAAAACATAAGGCCTAATAGACCTAAGGACAAACAATCAAACATACAAACAATAACTCCCACCTATCAAAACAGAGTGGAAGTCACCAAAGGTCAAGGACTTAAAGCTCATGGAAATAAACAGTTCTGCACTGACTGCATGCAAGTCTGAACAGCTGACAGCTGTGGAAATACACGGACGGTTTGTTATATATTTGTTGGGTCTAATACCTTAAGCAAATTTCACAATTTTCGCTGCCAAGAAAAGAAACAGAAATGATTTATTTCTTGAATTTGATTGAATAATATCTACTAATACTAATACTATTTATTTAAAAAAAAAAAAAGGTTTAGGGTATTGAAAAGTGGATTTCTTTGTGAGATCTACAGTATTTGCCTGGAGTAAATCTCATGAATACTCATCCACAGATGCAGCCTTAAGTCCTTTTTGTCAGTTTAGAGCTGATGTCTCTGACGAGGAACTGCGACACATGTAAGACACTAACATAACAAGATGTTAAACAAATCATTATACCAGCTATCAATGAATGATCTTGTTCTGTTAAAGCGGGGCTGTAGACTGAGCGTGGGGTAACTTCAGTTTAAAGCAACACAGGTGTCAGCGAGAGACTGATCGTCTGATGTTGTAAGATATTTTTGTTCAACTCCAGAGATCATCATTTTGGACTGGCAAATCTAGCCTGAAAATTCAAAATTCAACAACTGAGAACAACGTTTAGTAGTTAAAATATTACTACAACATGTTAAATATACGTGAATAGCTGTAAATGATGAAGGGATTCCATTTTGGAGAATGAATGAATGACCTGCTCTCTTTAGTGACCACTAAAGTGCAATATTTGACTTTTATTTGGAAACACACATAACCAGCCTACGTGGGCCACATCGCGGAATACTGGATAGTCCAGAAAACATGCACAGTAGTTGCCTGTAGGTGTGACTGTGAGAGCGAATGGTGGCTCTTCTCTGTATGTTGACCCTGCGATGGACTGATGATCTGTCCACCGTGTCCCCTGCCTTTCACCCTGTGTCAGCTGAGATTTGCTCCAGCAACCTACGACCCTCATGCAGAGGAGGATAAATTGGCAGACAATGAAATAATGAACTAGCTTATATGTAATTAATCATGCCTCATACTATGGTATCTGCGTTACGACCAGGCCTAGGAGAAAACCTGATCCCAACATGAATAATGGGACTCCCTCTTCTAACTCCCAAGAAACCACAATGCAGCAACAAGTGATACAAACCATTTTAAAGGTTTATTAAAACCAAGCACAAAAACTCTGAGTGGTTTGAGGAAGTCCACTGCAGCTGGGATGACCAATCCTCTTGTATTGGTTCCTCTTGTGCAGGACCAATCGGCTCCCAGGATCCACCTAAACTCACACTCACACGTCAGTCACTCAAAACATGCACGACCCTGGGGTCCTAACAATCTGTATCTCTCTTTCTTGGAGAGCGGGGAGACCAGTCGAAAACAGCCTTCAGAATCAATTGAAGTTGTCACTTTTAACCCTTAGTGCTCACGCGGCACGGGTAATACACAACTCCTTATATGGACATCCTGGGGGCTTGTGTGTTTATAGGTCACATATTCATGCTTTAAAAAAAAAATGCATTTTTTATGTCTTCTTGACATTTTAGTAGTGATATAAAGTAGCAATTATTATGCAGAGGTCACAAAATTAGACAATTTTTCTTTTCTTTTTGTTCATAAAAACGAGCCACGTGAACTTTGAACTATGTATTTCCAAATTTCACAAATTCAATCTGAATTAAACTTTTTTACTTTTAGCTCAGGTGTGTTTATATAGTTGACCCTCTATATTGCACATTCTTATAACCTCTGTATATACTGTATGTTTAAACACAAGTAATGGAAAAAGCAGCCGGAATGCTCTGTTTTCTAAAATTTCTGACATAATCAGAATTATGAACATAAATCAATCACTGCCACACAACGTGGCGTGCTATAAAATACTATTAATTAATAATGGAAAGAATAACGTCTTACTAATGACACTTTATGATTTGAGACAGGTCTTTTCAAATATTCAAGTATTTTAGAAGAACGTGAGAGAAACATACAAAGTCACCCCCGTGGTAAAACACACCAACCCCCAATGTGGCGATCTCTAAACATGGCAAACAGACAAAGAACAACATTAACACAAAACTCTTTCTTTCTCCCTCTGCTGGTTTCTACCAAATAAAAGACTGGATCCAGTTTCAGTGACCACACCTCATGCGTCTATTTAACCCAAGGTACTTCTTCTTGAAGCGCTCTTCAGAGGAGACACTTCGACAGCTCACTTGTGATGTCCTAAAGGTAATGATTTGTTTAAGAAAAGAAGAAATAATCCTGATTTTACGTTATTTTATTCAGCAGTTCTTGCTTCATGTTAAGATTCAGAACGCTTGTGTTCAAAACGTCACAGACACATGAGTGTCTATCTCTTCAGGGCAATCGAGGCTAAGATCACCACAGTGTGAAGCGATTCAGAATCATACACTGAAATTTGACTATTAAGTTTGCATCTTTATCCCTGTATACTTCTTGTATGTATATGTGATATGCTAATCAGGAACAACAAAATAAGAATACCAAATATATATAAAAATAAATACATCTACAGCATAATGGCCTCCACTGTACTTACATACACTGTTTTAAACCCCACTTAGGGTTAAAAATGGACTGAATGCACAGGTGAAAATGAGTCCGATGAGCCTTGTGACTGGACCAGGACAGAATCAGTCCAAACCACAGGAGAGGGACGTGTGGGGCAGTAAGGTGGAGTTCATTCTTGCAGTTGCTGGACACATTGTTGGTCTAGGAAATGTCTGGAGGTTTCCGTATCTTTGTTACAAAAACGGAGGAGGTAAATGTGGTTGGGCGCCGTTCATACTCTGGTCATTCCACCAACTAACCCTAACCCTGAAGAGCGCTGGATTCATTTAATAAATGTGTGTGTGTGTGTGTGTGCACAATTGTATTTCTTACCTCTACAGCACACATTTCTGGCAGGACCAGTAGTCCTCATGGAGACCAAAACCTGGTCTTAATGGGGCAGAAACTCATTTCTTCTCAAGTCTTTTTTATGTTTGGCTGTCCAAATGAATAGAAGTCAGTGCGATTCCTTAAAAGTATGAGTTAGGGTTAGAGTTAGCAAACCTCTGTGAGTGTGTGTGTGTGTGTGTGTGTGTGTGTGTGTGTGTGTGTGTGTGTGTGTGTGTGTGTGTGTGTGTTGAATGGGCATTTAAACCAGAGTTATATTGCAGAACCACACAAACTGCCAGTTAAGTTTTGTATTCGTGACAAACTTTTCTTTGGCTCAAAGGGAGGCTGGTTTGTAAATGCACCTGAACTGATTATAGTGATGGTTAAGGACTCTCCGTCTGAATTACTTTCTCAATAAAGGCTCCACTGTTTCCCTTGCTCTTGTGCATAGCTGCAGTCAAGTGTGAGCAATAGGATAACAACAACATGCATTCTTATTTTATAGGGGCTTTCTTCATTCCGTATGTTTTGTTCTTGTTCACCTGTGGAATGCCACTCTTCTTCCTCGAGACATCTTTGGGCCAGTACACGAGTCATGGTGGAATAACGTGTTGGAGGAAAATCTGCCCTCTATTTGAAGGTATGTTTAAAGACTGAATAATAAATAATAATAAATAAACATGCCACAGCTGTATTTAAGTATCTACCATTATTTTACATTTATAGTTTACATTTAGCAGATGCTTTTATCGATGCATTTTTTGTTTATTTTAAAGTTAAAACATGGTTTTAACCTCTTGACTCAAGCTTTTTCCAATTTTATTCCACCCTGTGTTGTATTTGCTTGGATTATGTAATCTTGAAATTATGTAATCTTAAAAGTTGGTTTGATGAGTCTACCATCCATTAACTCAGTATCAGAAATCACAAATGTAACATTTCTGTTCATTAACAGGTCTGGGTTATGGAAGCCAAGTGGTGACTTTATACACTGGAGTGTATTACATCATCATACTGGCGTGGGCATTTCTCTATCTGTTTTCATCCTTCAGCTCTGAGCTTCCGTGGGCGAGCTGTGACAACAGCTGGAACACAAGTGCGGGATAACACAACACTTTGGCATTGATCATACATCTGTTCATTGTTTTAAGTTTGTGCTGATGAGTTGTCACACACTCTTTTATTTAAGAAAGCTGTTTGGACTCCAGGCCCAATCAAACATCCTTACTGTTCGTGTCTGGAAACAGAACATCTTCTGTTGTAGAATTTTGGGAGTAAGTTTCCCGAACAAATAATTAATTTTCCTTTTTGATGATTCATTATACTAGGGCGGGTTCTCCTCTCTCCCTGTAATATGTTCCTTACATAAACTTGCAGGAGGAGAATCTTGGGTCTGTCCAGTGGAATTGAGAAACTGGGACATATTCGTTGGGACTTGGCTCTTTGTCTACTCCTTGCCTGGGTACTGTGCTACTTCTGTATCTGGAATGGAGTGAAGTCCACAGGGAAGGCATGTCACAATATTACTGATTTCATGTACATTTAATACATGACAAGATAAATGACTGAGTTTTGGTCATGTCCTACAGGTGGTCTACTTCACTGCCACATTCCCATATGTGATGCTGGTAGTGTTGCTTGTTCGTGGTCTCACGTTACCAGGGGCTAAAGACGGGATTAAGTTCTACCTCTACCCAGACATATCCCGCCTCATCGATCCAGAGGTAACGCAACTGCAGCTGAAATAAGGCAGTCACTGTATTACACTTTATTAGGTACACCTGTTTTAGTTCAAACCCATGAGAATGGGGAAGAAAGTTGACTTAGATTGTGACATGGTTATTGGTGCCAGATGAGAAACTGCTGATTTACTGGGATTTTCATGCACAAACAATTTTTTTCTATCCGGTTTGTTTATTTATTTAATTAATTTTATTTATTTCATACAGCTAGCTTCAGCTAATTTGCAGCATTTGTCCCTGGCCAGGATTGTGCATGTTGCAACAGTGGTAAATGTTCACATCTCTGCTGCTGCTACTTTAGCCAAAGTTTAACTTTCACACTATACATATTCAGTTCAGTATGACATTTCATTGCCTGCAGTAGAGAAGTCCATAAGTGTGTTCCTTTCACCGAGACGGATGGTTGTTCTGCACGTCAGGATTTTACTGTTCAGGCTTGATGGTGATTCTTTGATTCGGATACATAGAACACTGTGTCGTCAGCATGCACCTGACATTCAGTGTCTTTACAAACATTAGGTCAATCATTTATGTACAGGCAGAACAGACAGAATGCACTCTTTGTGCTGCTATCTTGACCCTGGAAGAAGAGATCTAGTAAATAACGGTTAAAAAATAATGGGGCCCAAAACGGATCCCTATGGCAGACCAGTCTTAATGTGCAGAGGAGATGTTTTCACATTGCGGTCGATGCTCCAGTTATGAGCGAAACCAATTAGCCAATTGAGTTTACTAACAAGTATCTCACAGTATCAAAGGCTTTTTTCAAATGTATAGGAATACTGCCACAACCACATTAATGGCCTGAAAAAGAGAAATGTACCTTAGCGATTTGCCTTGTCGCAGAGGACAGAGGAGAATTAATGGTTTTGAGGCCACAGAAAGGCAACATTCACTCAAATGAGCACTCAGTGCATACACAGGTATGGGCCACACCATAATGCTTTTACATATCTTTACATGTCTGTCATGTGTAATTCTGCCCTGCAGGTATGGATGGATGCCGGCGGCCAGATTTTCTACTCCTTTGGAGTTTGTACAGGGGTTCTGACGTCTCTGGGGAGTTACAACAAACACAACAACAACTGTTATAAGTTTGTACTTACACTGTATTTCTTCACTGACTACTGAATTCACTTAACTGAAACTTCCTAATACTGAATAATGTTTTCAAAAAACGTCCTCCTCCAGAGACTGCATTTACCTGTGCCTGTTGAACAGCCTCACCAGCTTTGTAGCTGGCTTTGCCATCTTTTCTGTGCTCGGTTTCATGGCAAATGAGCAAGGTGTGGATATATCGATGGTGGCTGAGTCGGGTATGGATTTGTAATTTGGATTAAAAAGCCCAAATTAATGTGTGAATTATGACCAATAATGTCAATGTACCGTAATTTCCAGGTCCAGGTTTGGCATTTATTGCCTATCCTCGAGCTGTGGTGCTAATGCCACTGCCTCAGCTTTGGGCTGTAGCTTTCTTCATTATGATCATCTTTCTGGGATTAGACAGTGAGGTAAGATATCATGCTATTACAGAATGATCGACTGTCATTGGCACCACTAATTTGTGGTAATTCCCTACCCCAATTATGTGAATCTGCAAATGTTGCACCAACTGAAATGATTTATTTTGCCTCCACAGTTTGTTTGTCAAGAGGCATTGGTAACGAACATCTCCGACATGTATCCCTCAATCTTTCACAGCAACTGTCGAAGGAAACTCCTCCTTCTTGCGATCAACACTGGGAGTTTCTTAATCGGCCTTTTCATGGTTACTGAGGTGAGCGCTTTCTAAAGTTGACTTTTTAATCATCTGTTTGTCGTACATACACCAAGGTAATAAACTTTGATAGATGTGCACACAAACAGCTCTATTTAAAACCAGTAAGTAAAAACATTCAGTAGCCTAATCATAAAATGTTCTCTCTTTCAAGGGTGACATGTATCAGAACAAACAGCTTCTGTAAAAGATGCACCATTTGTAGCTGAACCTGTATTTTCACCATGCTTAATCATAAAGGATAAGACACCTGACAAACACAATATGTGCATAAGTTCTGTTTCCTCTTATTTACAGGGAGGCCTTTATATTTTCCAGCTCTTTGACCACTACGCCTGTAGTGGGATGACACTCCTGTTCTTTGCTGTTCTTGAATCTGTCTGCATGGGCTGGGTCTATGGTAAGAAGTACCACTATTTTGATACAATTTTACTACAAGTACAAGTAAAAGTACTTGTCTAAAAATGTATTCAAGTTAAAGTAAAAAAGTTGCTTGTTTAAAATGTATTTAGTTACTTTTTTAACAAGGTCGGGGTTCTTTTTTGTGTCGGGGACACAAATCTCACCTTTACAAATTAAAGTGCTGACAAAATAAAACATGTAAACACATCATGTCAGAATGGGTCACGAATGCCTTAACTTTCTCACTCACTCAGGGACCTTAATTAATGCCAATTCACCTGTCCTCATCATTCACTTGTCCTTATCATTCACCTGTCCTCATCATTCACTACCAAAGTTTGCAGTGCTTCAATTTATTTCTTTTTTAATTCATGCCAACATATTTTTGACTCTGTAAGGGACGTGGTTTAAAACTTGTATAACGTGAGCAAATGTATTTCATGTACTTGCAACAACAACGACAATAGTTCCTCTCTGAGCTCACAGGACAAGTGAAATGCTATTTTATAACCTGCTATAAATAACAAGTTTCTTTCCAAAATACACTGAAAATTCCAGAGACCTCAAAGTTTTCATGTCAAATCTTGTTCACAAGGAGCACAAATTTGGCAAGGCCATGATGTAACTTGAGTGCCATTGATGTAACTAACACTGCTTCTCTCTGAAGGGGCAGATCGCCAGTATGACAACATTAAGGACATGATTGGATATCGACCTTGGCCTTTTATGAAATACTGCTGGCAGTACTTCACCTCAGCAATCTGCACTGTAAGTACTGGGAAAGGCATTCACTGACTCATTACTGTAGTAAAAATGAGAAGAGAGCGTCCCGTAAGTGTATCTCAGTCTGTGTGAGTAAATAATCAGCCATGTGTAAAATAATCTCTAATCTAATAATCAGTGGACCCACTCCAAATTTAGGTGGCAGCAAACAAATCTCCACACACATTTTGCAAATCTCTGCCAAGCCTAGATAAAACGGGATATTTTAGAAAGCTAATCAGCTGTTGCTTATCGTCTCACTGTGTACTAATTCATTTGGGCCTTTATATTCTGTTTTCACACCGGGCCTGATATTCTTTCCTCCCTCTGTTATGTTCTCAGTGTACGTTGCTCTTCACCGTGGTCAGATATACTCCGCTTAAATTCAACAACACGTATGAATATCCCTGGTGGGGCTACACTTTAGGAGGATTTCTTGCTCTGTCTTCGACTCTTTTGGTTCCTCTGTGGATGTTGTATGCCGTGAGTGTCACTCCTGGAACCCTGAGACAGGTGCGATCACAAGTGGTTATTGTAACTTACTGTTATTCTTCATTTTTTTCCCTGTTAAAGGCAAAACTTGGAGCATTGTTCTTCAATTATTACTGTAAGGCACATGTTATAACGCAAATATTGTACTTTTCTTTGCCTCAGTAGACACTACGTCTGCACTCACCTCATTTTAACCCTTTAACACAGAGCATTTCCGCTGCTTTTTTCCTTTACTATGTTTAAACATACAGTACATACAGAGGATATACGAATGTGCAATATAGAGTGTCTTATATCCTTTTTTTCAGCACAACCTAGGCAATTTCATTTTCACCAACTATATAAACACACTTGAGCAAAAAGTAGTCAAAATATTTAAAATTGGACTGAATTTGTGAAATTTGGAAACACGTCACAGTTCAAAGTTCACTTTCCTCGGTTTTATGAACAAAAAGAAAAGAAAAACGCTCTCATTTTGTGACTTCTGCACAATTATTGCTACTTTATATCACAACTAAAAATAAAGAACCAGAACTTTGACTCAACAACACATAAGACGATAAAAAAACAAATTTTTTGAAGCCTGGATATGTGACCTATAAACACACACACGCCCAGGATGTCCATATAAGGAGTTGTGTATTATTCCCACGGCAAAGTACCATGGGTGCATCTGTGGTGCAGATCCATGCCGGGTGAGCAGTAACGGTTAACATTATCCTGCATGTGGCTGCTCAGATGATAACCTTGGGGGACCGAGAGTAAAACTATGGAAAGGTTGCGACAAAAATGATGCTTAAGAAAAGGACTGACAACACTGTAAACCTCTCCAGATAAGATAAGAGCAGCAAAGACAGTAAAGATAAAGATACATTTCCAAGAAAGTATAATACAGAAAGATATTAACAATAAGACTATAAAAAGTTAAAATAGAATGTGCATTATAGACATTATAGTTTCCAGAATATATGGGCTTGATATTTACAGATATTCATAACATTTCACACAGTTTGGCCTTCTTTTGCTGGGCTCTGCATGTTTCACACCAGTTATATAGAAACACCTCGTACACTCCATCTTCAAAAAACCTTAACTGTCTCTCTCAATTCAGCATTGGCTGCTGTTATGGACCTGGAAACAAGACGATGGTTGACCAGATTTATTATTTTATTTTATCACAGTTTTCTGTGTGTATTGTAACATTATTAACCCTTAGTGCTCACGTGGTGTGGATCTGTGCCACAGATGCATCCATGGTAATTTGCCATGGGAATAATACACAACACCTTATATGGACATCCTGAGGGTGTGAGTTTATAGATCACATATTCAGAAAAATGTTTCCGTCTTCTTATGTGTTGATGATTCATTTTATATCATATTTTTCCTGGTGATATGAAGGAGCAATAATTGTGCAGAAAACGAGCCAAGTTAACTTTGAACTGTGACATATTTCCAAATTTCAATTTTGATGTTTATATAGTTTTTTTTCATCAGATTGCCTAGGTTGTGCTGGATATAAAAGGATATAAGAGACTCTATATTGCACATTCTTATAGCCTCTGTATATACTGTATGTTTAAACATAGTCATGGAATAATGCAGACAAAATGCTCTGTGTTCTAAGGGTTAACAATTCTTTCTTACTTTCCCCCCACACACACACAGAGACTGGAAGTTCTGTGCAGTCCAGCAAAGGACCTCCCCGTGCCATCGAGGAAAGCATCAAATCGTGAAGCTTTCCAGACATTTACAGGCTTGTACACTCTCCGCAATACAGAAAACCCTGACCACAGAGACAGCAGTGTCCAGAGAACGTCTTTCATTTGAGTTGCAACACAACACAGAGCTTCATATCTTTCAGTCAGCAGCATATTTACCTCTGACAAAGGTTTTTTTTTTTTTTTAAATAAAAAAAAAAAATCTAAACTTCAGGACATAAAGTGTATTGACACTATATTAAAACTTAGCAGCCGTGGGAGTTCTGTTACAGAAGTTGTTGGAATAAGAAATAAGAATTTCCTCCAGTAATTTTTGGCATTACTGGAGGGTACATATGCAAGGAAGGAAATAATCAACTGAATACATTTATTTCTGTTTTAGGAGGAAAATAAATTCATTATGCACGGTACTGTATATTTAGTTTTCTGGTGGTACATTAAAAATTTACTTTCAGGTAAGCTGTATATGTTAATATGAATTTAGCTCCTATATTTATTGTTATATGGCATATTTTTATGAGGTCAAGTTAAAGGTTTTAAAAACTTTGGCCTCATATATATACATATATATGTATGTATGTATATATATATATATACATATATATATATATACACATATATGTGTATATATATACATATATATATATATGTATATAAATAAAACATGGGCACAAAAGGTGCATTATTAACGTAAATATGTACGTAAATAATAAAAATACAGTGGAAAAGTAGGCATATACAACATGTAACAAGAAGAGAGAGAGGTAAAGAGAGATTTTGGTAAGAGTTGAACAATACTCGTGCAGTGCAGGAGGAGTGGACGTGGACACGACACCTGAAACTGAATGAAAACTGGAAATGCAGGCTGTAATTTAACACACACATAGTAATTGCAGAATAACACAACACGTCAGTGTTCATGTAACACTTTGATTGCAGTGTATGTACAGTACAGTACATTATTTTGTTTCTCACTCTTCGTCAAACCACCATAGTATAGAATTTTAAACACCAAGTAATACCTCATCAACTCAGCTAATGAAACGATATATTTATTTTTCCACATAATTCAGAAAACACAATTTAACACTTCCATGGTAATTTGCCGTGGGAATAATACACAACTCCTTATATGGAGTTTATAGGTCACATATTCAGGCTTTAAAAAATGCATTATATTCGTCTTATGTGTTGTTGAGTCAAAGTTATGATTCATTTTATATCGCATTTTTAGTAGTACCATAAAGTAGCAATAATTGTACAGAAGTAACACAATAGACGTATTTTTCTTTTCTTTTTTGTTCATAAAAAGAAGCCAAGTGAACCATGAACTGTGATGTATTTCCAAATTTCACAAAATACTTTTTGCTCAGGTGTGTTTATATAGTTTTTTTATCATCAGATTGCCTCGGTTGTGCTGAAAAAAGGATATGAGACACTATGTTGCACATTCTTATAACCTCTGTATATACTGTATGTTTCAACATAGTGATGGAAAAACACTTAAACAAATGGTTAACAAATGTTTTTATTAAAGATTTTTAAGATGTTCACTCACAGTATTGCTGCTGCTGCTGCTACAATACAAACAAACCTACTGCTGTTTACTGATGACAAATGCTGAAGTGAAATAAACAGACGCACACACTTGAGCTGCTTCAGTTACACTGACAGAGCGACATCTTGTGGCTGAGCGTACACATTACACACAGATATTGGAAGTCACAGTGAGTGTTGAGTCACAGTCAGCCACCTAGTACCTAGTATAACCACCTATTTATAATACATTACATTACATCAAAGCCAATTAAAACACATTTATTTAAATGAAATTAAACTATTGAAAAAATAAAATGTTGAGTATTGGTAAGAAGTACTCAAATAGGATTATAATTAGTAATAATTTAATCTGACTCTCAGTAAATGTTATTACAGTGGCTAGTATAAATATATAAATGTATACTGTATTACAGCTAGGGAGACATTTTGCTTTAGACACTAAGTTGAAAAATAGAAAAGAATAAATGCATTTATATAAATGCTAATCAGAGTCGACACAAAATGAGCTTGAATGAATATGAAATAAAACAAACATTTGAAATATGCAGCATCACGAAAACAGAAAAATAAAACATGGGCACAAAAGACATTCAGAAAAAACATTCAGTGCTACTGTACGTTATACTGAGGTACACATGTTGCACGTAGAGCAGGAGTAACAAAAAATACAGTCTAAACTGCAAAATAAAAGTGACCTAAACAATATTTAGTGGTATGTGCTGAGCAGAACCACAAGAGGGCGCTTCAGAGGCAAACACTATTGTCTTCTGCCACTGCATTGACATCACAGGTTGTCCTTGTTTTTCCCCATTTGTTTCCTGAAAATTAGAAACCAGTAGAAAGGCAATGTACTGCGGTTAGAGATCAATGCCATGATCACACAATATTGAGTCTAATGGTGATGATGATGATGTTATTGGAGGAAATTCTAGCTACAATTTATCAGACTTTGTGTGTTGTTTGAGGTTGTTTGTTATAGAGGCATAAAACTGTCGCATGAGAAGAAGAACAAATAGTTTTGTTAAATGAGCATTAGATGTTAATCCTCTGGAGCACACGAGTGTCGGGGCCTGCTGTGGAAGCAGATTAGAGAGAGCTGAAATCTTCTTAGGGCGTCGCTCTCTCGGAGAAAGTTTTCCTTTATTTGTTAACATTTGTCATTTTAAATTAATATCAAAAGACTTGATATCACACCATTACATTCAAACTATGTTGACGTTTTTCACTGGGGGCACCCTCTTGTCTTCCATTTCCCCCTCTTGTGATAACATGAATATTCATGTTCCAGAATCACAAATAAGAATCCCACATTTTACTTAAAAAATAGGACATTCTATTCTGTTGAACATAAAGTGTTTGAGATCTTGTTTGTATTGGAAAAGATTAGACAACTTTTTTCTTCCTTTAAATTTACCCATAGTTTTGTTGTATTTTGTGCAAAGTTGTCTGAATAATTAAATACAACGGCAACAAGGACAAACACACATTTCAGTCAAAAACAGAACGAAAACACCCCACTCATCGACTATCAGGCTCGGTTGAGGAGGAGGAGGAGCTTAAATAAATCTTATTATGAATAAGAAAAAAAAGCTCTCAGTGTGCAGTATTTATTTCCCACTCGCTATTTGATTGAAGTTTGACAACAATGAATGAATGAATGAATGAATAAATAAATAAACAAATAAATAAAAAACAAACAAACAAAATGGAGTGTCTATTCCATTGGCTGGTAACTGGTTGTAATTCCAGTCAGCTGGCCTGACCCACTAACAGATAACCTATTTCCCAATTGGACACCGGCACACTTCTAATTTCAATAGACACTTTGCCTCCACAGGAGTGTGTTAAGTCCCTGTTGAGTAGAGGCCTAATTCCAATTACCCGCTACTTACGTGTGACTTTTGGCACAAGTTCAGTTCCCTATTGATCCGAGCTCTTTGAGACTTGTTTCCTGCGTCAGGCTCACAAGTGTCTCCAAGCTTCTATAGCAATCTCATTTAGAGCTCAGCTCTCGCATCCTATCTATCTATCTATCTATCTATCTATCTATCTATCTATCTATCTATCTATCTATCTATCTATCTATCTATCTATCTATCTATCTATCTATCTATCTATCTATCTATCTATCTATCTAGTTTTGGTTGGAGGTCTGTTGAAAAGTAATGACATGACATATACTGTTATATGAAGCACTATAAGTTTACAGTACTACAACACAGTGCGTGATGTAGCATTAAATACCTGTTCTCTCTACAAAAAAAGGTAATTACCTTGGTTTAGTTTAATTCGTGAAAGTCAATTACACGGAAGAGCAATTTAAAAATTCAGGACACATTTACAAAAAGTGATTATTTGCTAAACACTGTTAAACAAACACTCAGTCAGTAACCTATAATTTGTTTAGTTAATTCAACTAAGAAACGGCTAATAGGATTTCAGGTTTGCTGCAGCCACAATAACACGGAGAAGAGATAGATAGATAGATAGATAGATAGATAGATAGATAGATAGATAGATAGATAGATAGATAGATAGATAGACAGATAGATAGATAGATAGATAGATATCTTGTATTTTTTAAGAAGAGTTCATTTGTGTGGTCTCTATATCCTCCGTTATTTATTAGTCTGATTTCTTTTTCTGCATTATATATATTGGATGAATATTGCGATAATTTACAGAAAATGATGTTGATTTACACAATAAACTATAGTAAAGTAAAGACTATTTTACTACGCACTCAGTGTGCACTTGCTCTAATCACCTTTGAAGAGTACATGGATTGATGGAGACAGGTGTCACCTCTGCCTGACATCCAGACAACCTGCACAACACCTTCTTCCTTACGTACAAAGGTGTGAATCCAATTTGTGAGGATTGGAGATTAGAAGAGGCCAAACCCCTCCAGTTTAACAGCTTGCTAGTGACAATTTTTGGCTGCTAAGCAGATAAAGACAAGCTCCTTGGTGTGGAAATCCCTCTAGTAGGAATTGGCATAATTGTGAAAGCTGTGTGACAGGTGGCTTCCTGTGTTTTAAACCCCTCCCTCAGGGCATCGCCATTCCTGACTGTATTATCACTAGATTTTGTACATATCACTTTCTCATCATTCAAACAGATACAGGAGGCAACAAAAAAATACAGTGAACTGGTTTGATTAAACCAGAGAGACAGAAAAACAGTGTCTGAGCTGTGTCTGTATCTTCATGTACTGTTGGCCATGGAGCAAAGAACATGTCATTTGCATTTTAAATATGCTGTAATATGCCTTTAAACATGATAACATTTGCTGTGTGATGGCTCATAAAAGTACAATTTGAATTGATTTGTTTTGTAATAAAAACAAACACAATCAAAACAAATATGGTAAATGTTTTCCAAAATATCTTCACAAATAATATGATTAGGAAATTATTATATAGCGTATTCTTATCAGAACATCATTTCCCATTATATAAAAAAGCATATAGGTCACTGTGAAGTCAATGGTTACTATATAAAACTGCTGGTGTTTGTAATCCAGTTAACTAATCTAACGCCACTGTGTAAAAGAACAAATATCCAATAATTTCCAAATTTGCTCATAACAAAAAACTTTTTTTTAATGGAAATTGTGCATATCACCTGGGCTCAGTCACTCTTAGGTTAATAAGGTCATTTACTTTTGAATCTCTAATGATATAAGCCCATTTTCCTCATCAAAGACTCAGTCCTGCTTTAAAGTGATAACCTAAACAAGCTGTGGCCAAAATGTAAAAAAAGAAAAAAGATTGGCCTGAATTTAAATTTTAAAAATTCTCAGGTCAGTTGGTGCTAATTTTGTGACCTTTGACCCGTTTTGATCAATAATTGATGTGTTTACATATTTTATTTTGCCAGCACTTTCATTTTTTAGGTTTGCCTTCAAGCAAAAAACAATTCATGTGAGATTTGTGTCTCCTTGAAACAAGACACAACCTCAACCTTGTTTAAAAAAAAGTAACTTTTACTCTGAGTGAATTTTAAACAGGCTACATTTTTACGTTTTAATTTAAATTGAGTGCATTTTAGACCAGTATTTTTACTTATGCTTAAATAAAATGTGATATGTGAAAAATAGGGGTACTTTTACTTGAGCAGAATGTTTCAGTACTCTTTCCACCTCTGATCAATTGGTAGTGTTTTCTTTATCATGGTACAATGGAGACTTCACAGTGAATTAGACAGTTTTTGGTGAAAAAACAACATTTTTAATATAATATCATTCAGATTAATGTAACCCACTGTATTCAGACAAATGGTTTAATATCTTATACAAAAAAGTCCCAACTCAAATAGATCAACTATTTTACCCACTGTGGAAAAGGCAAAGACAGGAAACACTAACACTTGTGCTGTAATTGATGTAATTGACAAATTGAATACATGGTGCTCAGCTACTGAGCCAGTTAACTAAAGTGGTGTTACAGTGAGGTGATGAGTGTCGCCGCTAACAAGGTTAATTTAAATTCATTAACTTGTTAAAAAACACAGTTTATGGGAGAATGTCATTCAGGTCATGGTAAATCCTAACTAAACAGAGCTGAATGTAACTTTTCTACCCTTAAAGCACAGTCAGGAACACCTAATGACGTGAAATTCAACTTCAGATAATTACAGGAAACAAGCCTTGTTCTGAGTTTTGAATGAAACCTACAATTCTTTGCCCGGGACTCTAAGCAATTGCCCTCTTAATATATTCTGGAACAGCCCTGCATGGAACACTTATTCTGTGGGTTCTTGGTTTATTCTGTAATTTTTTTTTAGGGGAGAAAATTTTGATTTTTTTCTTTGGAGAAAAGCCATTAATTTACACAGCAGTGTCTGTTCAATTGCAGCAACTGATATCATTTGCAAGCCAATAATAATAATGAGTTAATTACTTTTGACTTAATTAAATTAGAACATAATCCCAATTATCTACTGGGAGCGACACAGTATCTGGCGGCACAATAAATGGATTAACCTGAGTGGACCTACGGAAACTACAACTCACCTATTTGCACTTGTAATTTATATATAAACAGTTTTAATTGTACATGGCCTACACTTGTTAATTATTGCAGTGTCACTGGAGTCATGTAGGAAAAAAAGATGAATACATGATGGATGTGTGGATGTTGAAAACAAAGCCCACGCCTTCCCATACATGTGCTCCTCTTTTTCTTAATTCCTTCAGATTTTTCTTCTAACCACAGTGAAGTACTTAGATCAACATTTTCTTTTAATGTGCTCTGTGAGTAAAATGATTACATTATTTACACTATTTGTGACATACACAAAAATGTATATCACTCATATTTGAATGACTGTGCTGTACGTCTTATTCAGAGAGGGGAATGTAGTAGGTGGGCGTATAACAAAATATTTTTTTTATTTTTATACATTTCTTGGGTTAAATGCCATGCAGGTTGTTCAGCACATACCTTGTATTTGGTTGTTTTGTTTATATATTGTCAAAGGAGGAGGAGGAGAAAATGGCAGAGATATACCTTAACCTTTAGAACACAGAGCATTCCGGCTAATTTTTTCCATTACTATGTTCAATCGTGCAGTATATAATAGTAATATAGAGTGTCTTATATCCTCAGCACGACCTAGGCAATCTGATGAAAATATATATATTTTTTTTACCAACTGTATAAACACACCTGAGCAAAAAGTATATTAATATAAGAATATTTCACCATTCAAAGTTCACTTGGCTGGTTTTTATGACCAAAAAGAAAAGTTGTTAAGTTGTTGTGGCTGCAGCAAACCTTCACCATGCACTTGCTGCCCTCTGGAATCCTATTAGGCTTTTCTTAGTTGAATTAACTAAACAAATTATAGGGAACTGACTGAGTGTTTGTTTAACAGTGTTTAGGAAATAATCACATTTTGTTCACTTAAACATTCTTCGTTCACTTAAAATTATGCTCATATTTGGAAAGTCGTTCACGAGCAGATGGAGCAGACATGGCGAGGGACAATAGACATGAAAATAGGACGACCAGAGACCAGAGAGCAACTTGATAGACATTAGCAACTACAACTAATAATTATAGTTATAGAGACAGTGTGGCCAAAGAATAGGTTTTTTTCCACAAACAAGAGTGAGGTGGTAGAAGTCAAGAGAAAAGCATTTGCAAACAAAAAGCCTTGTGACATAATTCATGCCATATATGCAAAGTGCATCACTTTAGTAAGTATCGCCATTTAAGCGACACACGATGTAGTGACAATAAGCTAACGATTATCTGGGGTTAGCATGGAATAAAGAGGCTTAAAAGAAAGACTTCCCAATTCTCAATCCCCAAGTAATCTACTTTTTGAATGGTATAAAGCTAACTCTTCGACCTTGCATCCATCGCATGCAGAGAGGTTCAACGTCACATTTTGCAACACCTCAGGTCTGTCGTTTCATTAAGAGAAGATGGAGAATGGCACAGAGGGCAAGAACTTCTACATCCCCATGAACAACCGGACGGGGCTTGTGAGGTCTCCTTATGAATATCCACAGTTCTACCTGGGGGAGCCAATTTTATTCAAACTTCTTGCTGTCTACATGTTCTTCCTGATCTCCACTGGCTTACCCATCAACGGTCTCACTCTGTTGGTCACAGCTCAGAACAAGAAGCTACGACAGCCTCTCAACTTCATCCTCGTCAACCTGGCTGTGGCCGGCCTCATCATGGTCTGCTTTGGCTTCACCATCACGTTCATAACGTCAATCTATGGCTATTTTGTCTTTGGACCAATGGGTTGCGCCATTGAGGGATTCATGGCCACGCTGGGAGGTACGGTGTTGCTGCATGTTGTTGTAGAAACGTCTTTATTTGACTTTAGGTGTATTCAAATATATCGACAGTCATGTAGAAGGTTCTTGAGGTGGCCCTGAACATTATTGTACAACTAAACAGTGGGGAAAATTGGGGAAGATTGTGCACAATGAAGCATCTTCTATCATAAATTCACAACAATGAACTTAAGTGGCAGTTAGAAGAAAACATTTAAATATAACCTAAATATTCCTCTCTCCTCTTGTTTTGTGTAGATGTACATGATACATGCTGGAGTCACATACCTAAGATATACATGATATAACCTATGCAGGGCTCATAAAGACAGGATTCTGCATCTCACTCTGTGTATACAGGTCAAGTTGCTCTCTGGTCTCTGGTCGTCCTGGCTGTGGAGCGATACATTGTCGTCTGCAAACCAATGGGAAGCTTCAAGTTCACTGGAACTCATGCAGGAGTGGGAGTTGGTTTCACCTGGATCATGGCTCTCGCTTGTGCCGTCCCTCCACTGGTTGGCTGGTCCAGGTAAAAGGAATTATCCATCGAAAACAAACAAAAAAAACCTTCCTAGAAACAGCGCTCACATTTCAACACGTACAATTGTATCACTGTTACTGTCTATGTGTTCTCTTTAAAGCAACTATATGTAACTTTTAGTGGGCGACAGCAGCAACTTTCCAAGACACGGTGCCTAGTGCACTTCGCATGGCAGGAACAGAATGGAAATGAAAGAGGCACATGTCTCGCTCCCACTCTCTCTGTACTTTGATTTTGAAGACCATAGAAGTGGAAATCTCGTTTGAGAAATAAATAGAAGTGAGATGGTGCCATTGTTGAGAGGATTTTTGGCTGCTTCAACCACTGATACCATTTGTTTGGTTCCACTGGTTTCCAAAAGATCACACTTGCAAAGAAATGGCACCTGGAGCTTTTACCTTGAATCAAAGCACAAAAAGAAAATCTGCTTTTGCTGTCACTGTATGGAAATTTAAAATGAAATCTGACACTAAAAGCTTTTACTCGGACATTGTTCAAGAGAACCGGCTGAACTCTTATGACCTTGGCAATTGAATATGAACAGAAACATGAAGATGACAGGTTTCCTTGTGTCCCAAATGTACGATAGTGGAACATTTATTATCTTTAAAGTAGTCTTCCCACAGCTCATTCATTGCTCGTGCTGAATATTTCTGCTGCTGTGCCTCTCTGACCTCACACAGGTATATTCCTGAGGGTCTCCAGTGCTCTTGTGGACCAGACTACTACACTTTGGCCCCAGGCTTCAACAACGAGTCATATGTCATGTACATGTTCATCTGCCACTTCTGCTTCCCAGTTGGAACCATCTTTTTTACATATGGGAGCCTTGTGCTGACAGTCAAAGCTGTGAGTGTCACTTTATTCACTGTACTATTAGTTACCCTTTATATAAAGTGTATATATAAATGAGATGGATTCACATTGTACCAGTTTGCTCTTATGCTGTTTATTTAGACTTTTGAAAGAGAAAGAGTGTAGTTTACTTTTCAATAATATGAAATGTATAAATGCTACTTTTGTGAAAGGTTACCAAACTGAAGTAGAAAAATAAATCTTCACATAGTCAAGCATATTAAGGAAAAAAAAACATGTATAACAAAGGCATTTCATAACATACACATTGCAATGACCAGTGAACAGTGGTGTACTCTATAAGCAGGTATGGCTACAAAAGGGCCAGGATTTCTGTATAGCTACTTAAAACTGTGCATTGATACTTATCAACTCCATTTATTGACAGTAATTGAGCTCATTTTCTCTTTGAGTGTGTGTGTGTGGTTTTTATGTGACCACACACACACTCTGGAGACCATTGCACTTTACTGTCCATACACACTAATGCATCACAGAAAAGGACGGAAACCAAGCAAAGTGCTGCCAAACAGCCTGTTCCCGAATCTACACTTTACACTTTAGAGCAAAATGTGTCTGCAGTTTACTGGCAGTGACAGTAGACCACACTACAGTAGACCACTCTACACCACTGCCCAACAATTGGATGAATGCCATGCAAAACTTCAGGCATCAGACATCACACAACATTTGTTGTTTACCCATGATAAACATCCACCCATCTATTTCCTACCGCTTTATTCATAGGCATAGGGCAATAGCATTCATGTCCAGATCCACCTTTAGACCTATTGGTTACAGGGTTCCTCATGTATAAATCACAAAGATATTTAATATAATATTAATATATTTAATAATGATATTCCAGCCACATCACCCCATGATGTAATATGGTCTGGAAGAGGTGGGAACCCACCAAATGATTGATTATTGTTTAAGTCCAGTAAGTGGTTAAGACCAGTAGCGACTCCACCCCTGGTTGATTGTACTCAATTCTATTTGTAAGTCGCTTTGGATTAAAGTGTCTGCTAAATGACATGTAATGTAATGCTATCGCTGATTCATTAGCTGCATTCGTTTATCAGCGGGTGGAGAGTTATCTTTTAGAGGGTTGAGGGTTCAATTTTCCACTTTCAACAGGTGGATGAGTCCCTTTGCAAGACACTTGAACATAAAGTAATGAATTAACTAACCAAAGGAAGTGAGAAAACTGTGAAATCTTTTGTCCAACCAAACAAAAACACTAAATATTATAAAACAGAAAAGTAGTTACATATGTTGAGTGTTGTGTGTACATTTAGCTAACATATTTCCCACTCTCCTGTTAAAATGACATATTTCAGGCTGCAGCTCAGCAGCAAGACTCAGCCTCCACGCAGAAAGCCGAGAAGGAAGTGACACGCATGTGTTTCCTGATGGTGCTAGGCTTCCTTGTGGCCTGGACTCCATACGCAAGCTTTGCGGCATGGATTTTCTTCAACAAGGGTGCTGCCTTCTCAGCCACAGCCATGGCCATCCCTGCCTTCTTCTCAAAGAGCTCAGCTATATTCAATCCTGTTATCTATGTGCTGATGAACAAACAGGTCAGTTTATTACTGTGCAGCTATCACCACACACACACACACACACACTCCAAGCAAGTGAAACAGATGTAGCATGCACAGAAAAGCCATTACTTTATTTAAGATAAATACATACATTTAAATTAATTCGCTTTTACATTAAATCAAATTAAATAATAAGTGGTCTTTCTACGTGGAGTAAGCATGCATGTTTTCTTCAGGTTCTCCGGTTTCCTCCCACAGTCCAAAAACATGCAGAGTTGGATATAAATAAATAAGTAAACCAAAAGCTCTGCATGTAACAAATACCGTGTGTGTTAAATGGCTATTAACTATTAAGCCAATGGCTAAAGTCAGGATCATCTGTGTTTACTGCTAGGGGATAATCAAGTGTCCTGCAAGAGAAGCATGAACACAGGCACAAGCTTACAATTCAAAATATGTTGTTTTGATCAAAGCAACGACAATGAGCAAACAGGACACATTCGTTTTGAAATCCATTTAAATAGTACATAATCTAATGCATTATTTAAATGCAGTATACAGTTTATAAGTGGGCTCCTACCTACCAACTAAGGTTATATAATAGTTTTGTATTTTTTATTAGTTTTAGTTTTTATTTTGTTTTGACTTTTTGTCAAAACATACATTTCTTTAAAGTCGTTTTTAGAGAGGGTTTGCTAGTTTTTAGTTTTAGTTTTTAGTTTTTTTTAGTCTTTAGTTTTAGTTTTTTGTAAATGCTTAGTTTTATTTTTGTTTTTATTAGTATTAGTGTTAGTTTTTTGTAAATGCTTAGTTTTATTTTTGTTTTTATTAGTATAAGTGTTAGTTTTTGTATTTTTGCCAGGTGCAAGACTCAAAAACGTCATGTTGTGTCATAAAAACTCAACAAAAGATGCCATTTTAACCCTCAGTGCTCACACGGCACAGATCTGTGCCGCAGGTGCACCCTTGTCAATTAACAAAGACTGAAAACTAAGCACATTTTCGCTACAATTTTAATTAGTTTTTTAAAACACACAATTCAGTTTCAGTTAGTCATCGTTTTTTGAACTCTAGTTTTTATTTTTATTTCACTTAACGAAAATGTTTTTTCAGTTTTCGTTTTCGTTATTTTGTTAGTTTTCATTAACGATAATAACCTTGGCAGTAAGGTTATTATGGTTACAGGTATGACGTTATAGTTTCTTGTAATGTTTTCCTGTTTTCTTTATTATTGTTATATCATAATCTTCCACCATTTTTGGTTTCTATGTCCTCCATTTTTTTGGAATATTATATGTGAATGAAATTATACTGCTTATAAGAACGTTTTCTTTCTAATGAACAAATTTGTAACGCTTATATGAAACTGAACTGTTTCATATAAGAACTGTTTTTATCTCACCATGTTCCCCAAATGAGGGTTTCTTATTGTGAAATATCTAATTTGGTATTGATTTTGTTTTCTCCTTTTTCAGTTTCGTAGCTGCATGCTCTCTGCAGTTGGCATGGGCAATTTGGTTGAAGATGAGACCTCAGTATCGACCAGCAAGACAGAAGTGTCCTCAGTCTCCTAAGAATAAAAACTTGACTTCTCTGAACACCCTCTCTCCTTGTGTCCTCCATTCTGAACAACTCACATGGAAAGGATATGGATACAAACAAACAATCAACAAATGGAGATTAATCTCAGGTCACAGATCCATGGCAGAATTTATCTGTGCATACTCTTTTTTTTTTTAGTGTTTGAGTGTGTGTGTGTGTGTGTGTGTTTGTGTACTTGTGAACCAGTACAACAGGGGACCTCGGTGTCGTTACACACTCACAAAGAGGGGACGCCACGTTGAACAGGGGACATTTTTCAAGTCCCGTTAGTCATGGTAAAAGACCTTTAAAGTAATTTTCTATGCTATTGTTTTTATTTAAAAATGACAAGAAACACAAGTCCCCTGTTAGTCAGTGAAGAATGACAGTCCACTATTAGCCTGGTTAACATGTATGTTTGTCTGTGTGTGTGGGTGGGTGGTTCAATCGGGACTCAACATCTGAACAAAACCCAATAGAATGTACAGTATCACAAATCTTGACAGATGATTGTAAAGCATCTTTGTCTGGATGAGTGAGCAGGTAAATCACCTTTGTATGAATATGATGTGACATTTGTTTGTTTGGGTCATTTCATTTTGTATATATTTATAAATGAAAAAAGTGTAGAAATTATGTATTAAATGCATGCATGAAAAGACCTTTTGTTGTTTTTGTCCAAATGTTACAATGATTTACAACATCTGTAAATGTTTTTGTGATCATTTTACATCATCAATCGCTAGATTGGGGTCTTCTACAGTGGAACATAAGGTGAATTTTGTGGATTTTGTTTCCATTTAGAGATAAATAGACAGCCCATAAGGGTGGATGGCAATATGACAGCTGGCATCATCCGGTAGAATCCTGGTTGTATGTTACATCTCTGAACTTGCAGTTGGAAAACCTCAACATGGCGCTGCTCTGTAGCGACCAATCTGTACCAGAAACCTTATTTGTTCTACATAAATGCAGCTACTTTCTGTTATGAATGCTGTGTGTGGGGTTATTGTTATGGTGAAGGTGAAGGTTTAGATAGGATGTAGTTATAGAATGTGTAAAACAAATCAGTTACAGATTGGGTAGTGACATGATTGAAAACATGGTACAGATTCTTATAGGTGACTAGGTATATCTGGGGGAAGGGTCCCCTGTCACACCTCTCACTCACGGCACACCCCTTTTTATAAGCCCAACCCTGATTCTACCCATAATCCTAACCTGTGTGACCTCCGTGGTCAACATTGATACCACACTTTTCTTGTCTTAGTGACTGCTGAAAGCACTCTACACCAGGGTTTCCTAAATTTCCTTAATGGGGACCCACTTTTTGAAGATGGCAACCTTCCATGACCCAAATCACAATATAAATTGTGACAAAAGCACTCGTGTGCTCTATCATCTGGTTGCTTTCCTGACTCTCTTAAAGGGCCAGAGTGACCCCCCTCCTTATAAAACCCACCCTCGACCCATCTGAAGTAAATAACTACAGACCTGTCTCTCTTCTTCCTTTTCTTTCCAAAACTCTGGAGCGTGCTTTCTTCAATCAACTCTCTTCCTACCTTCACCGGAACAACCTTCTCAATCCTCATCAGTCTGGTTTTAAGGAGGGTCACTCAACCGAAACTGCACTTCTTACCGTACTCTCTTCCTATCTTCAAGACCGAACATACAGAGTAACCTGGAGAGGGTCTGTGTCGGAACCCTGTCCTCTAACTACTGGGGTCCCTCAGGGTTCTGTCCTGGGCCCTCTCCTCTTCTCTCTGTACACCAACTCTCTTGGTTCTGTCATTCACTCTCATGGTTTTTCCTATCAAGGTACGCCAATGACACCAAACTCGTTCTCTCTTTTCCCCGCTGCAAAACACACGTAACGGATCTCTGAGTTTCTTTTTCTCCCAGGAAAGGGTTCTCCCACCACAGATCTGACCATCACCCTTGACAACTCTGTGGTAGCTCCTTCTCATACCGCAAGGAACCTGGGTGTGACACTTGATGACCCTCACTGCCAACATTGCTGCAACAGCTCGATCTTGCAGATGTGTTGCACAACATCAGAAGGATACGTCCTCTTCTAACCCAGAAGGCGGCACAGGTTCTGGTCCAGGCTCTTGTCATCTCGCGCTTGGACTACTGCAACTCCTTCTTGGCTGGTCTCCCTGCGTGTGCCATACGACCTCTGTCGCTCATCCAGAATGCAGCAGCTCGACTAGTCTTCAACTTACCAAAATTCTTTCATACTACACCACTCCTCTGCTCCCTTCACTGGCTTCCTGGAGCTGCTCGCATCCGCTTCAAGACTCTAGTGCTGGCATTCCTTGCTACAAACGGATCCAGTGCAGCCTACATCCAGGACATGATCAAAACCTACATCCCAGACCGCCCACTCCGCTCTGAATTGGCAAACCGGCTTGCTGCCCCCTCACTGAGAGGATCGTAGAGGCATTCACCGAACTCAAGACTGTTCGCTGTCCTAGCTCCCAAATGGTGGAACGAGCTCCCTATCGACATCCAAACAGCAGAAAGCCTCCACATCTTCCGCCGCCAACTAAAAACACTTTTCTTTCGACTCTACCTTGACTAAGACAACGACAGCGACAAAAAAAAAACAAAAAAGCCAAGCACTTACTTGTACATCGCACTAATGAATAGCACTTTATAGTTTGGCTTACTTGAAGCACTTACTTACTTCTAGATGTTGCTTGTGCCCAAATGTTTAAATGCACTTATTGTAAGTCACTTTGGATAAAAGCGTCTGCTGTTATGTAATGTAATGAAGTTACTTATTGAAACCTTGAATTCTGTACTCTGTCTCACAACTATACTGTAATGTATATTATTTTGTATATTGTATGTGTGTTTTAGCATAATCGTGTTTCTTATTCACTATAAAACACAATTAGTGTTTCCTATGCCAGGAGATGTAAGGCTAAAAAGATTTGCAACACTGTTCTGATCCTTGGTCCTTTCAGTGTTAATCAGATTAACCTGAACTTCACTACAGTCTGCTTTTCTTGGAACTGTCATAATCAGGTAACTGTGATGACATGATTCTAAGCCTTCTGACCCTAACCCTGACACTCTCTACAAACTGGAGTCAAAAGCATTTGGTGGACAGCATGTGAGACGTTACTTTCTTTTCACTAAAAACAAACAAAAACACACATTTTTACAGCAAGATGAATGAAACCAACTCAGTGTCAACTCGTTTTCATGCATGCATTTATTTATCTATGTTACTTTTATATATATACAGTGTTTACAATTCATGATGACCAACTCAACATGTGACAAAAATAGAATTCACCTTGTATATAGTTGCTCTTTTTTCAAACTTCTGTACAAAATATGCTCCCATTGATGTATGAAAAAAGCAAAAAAGTGGCATTTGGGACATATGATTGCATTTTATGGTGCCAGAAAACTTAAAGATTGCAGAGGTGAGCATCCATATACAGGTGTTGACAGAATTTTTGCATTGATTTTGAATTCATATTGATTTTCAACATCCTTAAAAAAGAAAGATGAAAAAAAAATGGAGTTCATTTGTTTGTTCCTGGAGCCGTTCACAGTGTAGTTCAGGCACCTGAACTTATTCATATTCCAGACTGAAGAGGGAGTAGAAAGTAAAACATCCAGGGCGATGAAAAAGTGTCATGATGCTGTGGAGACAGAAGACACTTCTGTTTTGCTGGCAGAAACTGAGGTCTCATCTTGCACCATGCCACCCATTCCAATAGCGCCCAGCATGCAGTTACGGAACTGAAAAGGAGCAAAAAAAATATATGTAACTATATTGAATGTTGGGTTTAAACATTGTAAAATGAAGACTGGAGCGTGTTCATTGTAACCAACCTGTTTGTTGAACAGCACATAGATGACTGGGTTGTACAGAGCTGAGCTCTTTGCAAAGAAGGCAGGGATGGAAGCAGTCAGGGCAGTGAAGGATGCTCCCTTATTCATGAAGATCCAGCCGGTGAAAGTGGCATATGGTGTCCAAGCGACCAGGAAGCCAATGACCATCAGGACGCACATGCGTGTCACTTCCCTCTCAGCCTTCTGAGTGGACTCTGACTCCTGCTGCTGAGCTGCTGCCTGAAAGTGTTTGAGGCAACAAAGAATTCATCAGAATTCCGGTGTCACACCGACATAGAAATGTTGATCTACACTGTGAACATCACATTGATTTAAGATCTCACGTACAGCTTTAACTGTCAACACAAGACTTCCATAGGTGAAGAAAATGAGGAAGACGGGAATGAAGAAGTGGACAACAAACATGTAGATGACATATGACTCGTTGTTGAAGCCTGGAGCCAGAGTGTAGTAGTCAGGTCCGCAGGAGCACTGCATGCCCTCGGGGAGGTATCTGTGTTCAATACAACAAGAGCCATTAACTCCAGCCACTCAACTAACCTCGTACACATACCTTTACATTTTGATCTCCTTATTTATTGTCAAGTGAAAGACCCAAATGTGATTTTACCTGGACCAGCCAAACAGTGGGGGTCCGGCGCATGCGAAAGCCATGATCCAGGTGAAAGCGACTCCAGCTGCTGCGTGAGCACCAGAGAACTTGAAGCTTCCCATGGGTTTGCAGACGACAATGTATCTCTCCACAGCCAGGACGACCAGAGACCAGAGAGCAACTTCACCTGTGGAGAGAACAAAGAGCATCTTTTTGGTGATCTTCATACTGGGGGGAAAAATATTAGATGATCTGAAAGTCAAGTTCATATTTTACCTCCAAGTGTGGCCATGAACCCTTCAACTTGGCAGGCAGTGGCTCCAAGAATAAAGTAGCCATTGAAAGCAGAGGTGATTGTGATGGTGAATCCAAAGCAGCACATGATGAGTCCAGCCACAGCCAAGTTGACCAGGATGTAGTTGAGAGGTTGGCGGAGTTTCTTGTTCTGGGCCGTGACGAGCAAGGTCAGTCCGTTGATGGGGGTTCCAGTGCAGATCAGGAAAAACATGTAGCACGCTAGTAATTTGTACATCATGGGGTCTACCATGTAATACTGAGGATATTCAAAAGGACTTCTAACAATCCCACTCCTGTTGGACATGGGGACGTAGAAGTTCTTGCCCTCTGTGCCATTTGGCTCGATTCCTCCATCCCATACCATCTTGGCTTGCCTGGTGTTCTACTGAGCTTCCTGACTTGCAAAACCTAGTAACTGATGGACACGAGAGTCAGAGTTGAGCAGAGTGATTTTTATACCTCACCACTAACCCAATCTTCAAATTGCCGAAATGGGATTACGGGATTGTGAGGTAGTACAGGAGGTAAAAGAGGCCGATAATTAATCTTAACATCCTGGCTTGAAAGGCCAGGGCACAAAGTAATTTGCTCCACTTAACAGATGAATTGTGTTAATCCTAATTCAAGATGAATATGTGCAGTTGACATGTTTCCTGTCAACTGTATTTTAAATGATTCAGTGTGGGATAATCATGGCGTTGTTTTGAGTCTATGTACATTTATCACCAGTCATGCATCGACTGATGTCTTCAAAATCCTATACTTAAACCTCACTGTTTTCTGTCTAGCCTAATTTCAGTGAAACCTCCAGGAGCGTTGACTGTCAGTTTTCATACCTTCAGTTCAATCTCCATTTATTGATTGTTCAACAAATACATTCCAACCATCAGCATCTGATTCCATTTGAAAGACTGCCTGTGTGTGCTTATCCTGACTGGATTAACCTCAGTGCCTCATCTGCAGTGACCTTGTTGTAACGTAGCAAACGCTTATAGTTATGGACTACAAAGGAAGCTTCTACAATGGTCTTGATCTGCTTGATTGTGCTCAATAAGTTGGTTGGTTGTGCTCAATAAATTAAATTTTGTACTTTTATTTATGGTGTTTGTTTGTTTGATCTAGTTTTGGTTAATGTTGTTTTCTTGCTTTTTATATTTGGACTTGCTTGACACATTAAATGTATTTTTTTTATCTCTCTGTTTCATGTAGATTTTTGCTTTCATAGTTGCTTGTCCTTGCTTATTGCCCTTCTAACTTAAAGTATCCCAGGTGGCACACAATTTGTCTTCCTTAGCGCCGGGCAAATTAAGCGGAGGACTTACAGCACCTTAAGGTCATTAACAAATTGTTCCTGCTTACCTCAACCAGTTGTAAACTTGAAATCTAATTGTGTTAATTTAAGAAAGAAAATAAGGCAATTAACGGGTAATTGTGCACGTCCGCGAACAAGCTCCTATGTCCATCCACTTACAGAAGATCCAAACAGTATCATAGAACATTCTCATGTCCAGCAGGACTTTGAGAGTGAGGCCTCTGTAGAGTTATTTGTTAGATTTTTTTATCAAATGTCTGCGTTTGCTTCAATCTGATCTGCAATTGTTCCTGGACTAAGACCAACCTCTTGACTCCATCCTGGTTCAACTGTGGTTAGACTGGTCCTGGTTCATCTTGTACTTGTGTTGTCCAGGGATTCATGGCCATACCTGAAGGTAAAGTGCAAATGGAGGTGTTAGAGATGTGCACCCAAGGTTTCTTATGACTTTGAAATAATCTCTGCTGTCTACCAAATTACAGATAATATATAATCGATATATTTGATTGTTTGTGTTTAATATGGCTTTTAAGGCTGGTGCCATGTATAGATGTTAATGAAAAATACACTGATTGTTTTATGAAATAAGCGAAAGTTAAAACTGTTATGGGCAGCACATCTTCAGATAATATCTCGCAAAGGAAATATCGGGATACAAAGCTTTAACCCTTAGAACACAGAGCCTTTTAGCTGCATTTTTCCATTACTATGTTTAAACATACAGTATAGACAGAGGGTATAAGAATGTGCAACATAGAGTGTCTTATATCCTTTTTTCAGCGCAACCATCATTTATAACTATATTAACACACCTGAGCAAATGTACTCAACATGTTTAAAATCGGATTGAATTTGTGAAATTTGGAAATATGTCACAGTTCAAAGTTCACTTGGCTCTTTTTTTATGTACAAAAAGAAAAGAAAAGCGGTCTATGTCACAATCATTGCTACCTTATATCACTACTAAAAATGTCACATAAAATTAATCATAACATTGACTCAACAACACGTAAGAAGACTAAAAAACACATTTTTAAAGCCTGAATGTGTGATCTTTTTTTTTTTACTGAAGTTTAGCAGGCAGAACACCCCCAGGATGTCCATATAAAGAGTTGTGTATTATTCATATGGCAAATTACCATAAGTGTAGATGTGGCACAGGTCCGTGCCGAGTGAGCACAAAGGGTTAAAGGTGCAATATGTAACAATTTAGGGAGGTATACTGACAGAAATTGGAATACCACCTATAAGATAAAATCTTTTTTTTTTTGGTTTTCCTAGTCTTAAAATAATCCTGATGTAGTTATGTGAAATGTTTTTCATTTTGAAAAATCAGAAAAATCAACAAATGTATGGTTATTTCATGTGTATTGAACATCACCGTACAGGTTTTAAGTCAAAATCAAACCACCTCTTGCTTGTGTATATGTATTGATGTTGACAATGTTTAAATTGAATATATTTCATGTGTAGAACTTTTAACAGTATCAGAAATCTTTACTTTCTATTATGATATGCGAATAAATCAGAATACTCTGTGAATATATTAGATTTGAGAACTCATTTTACAGCTTTGATGTGCTTGACAGTAAAGTCCAAATGGAAATGGAAATGGTGGGAGATTAAAGTTTAGTGTATGCCCGAAAGGTATAGGACCTTTGTCTTAACTATCAATAAAGTAATTTACCCTGAACATTTCTTCCTGTTTGTTTTTGGTTTAAAGTTTGGACAAAAAACAACTTGTAAAAATTCTGACCAATAAACCAGAAGTCATTGCTTCTTCTGTCCCTGTAACTAATAACTTTTGTTTTGTAGGTCACATGAGTGTGAAGAACATAATAAATCACAGTCAAAAGAGCGGTGGATGACACAGACTGTCACACAGAAGCTGTGGTCTTAACTCTCACGTGACGTGTTTGTAATACCGTGGGATTAACCAAGTGTCTGCGACTTATGAGTGTTTGTGGTGTGAACCTTTAATTACTGAAATAACATTACAACATTCTGTACTTAAATATTTGTACAACATTTTAAAAAGGGATAGAGGTTTACTGCTTAATCCTTAAAAAATGATTATTAAACATTTGATCAAAACAGATAAAATATCAGGGGAAACCCAGTTTAAGTAATGAATAATTGTCAAATTATTACCATATACTATTATAGTATATTCCAACAACAGTTAAAATAAATAACTAAATGTAGTCAATGATGCAATACACTATACATTTAACCAGTGTAAAAGTTGTTGTACTTTATTGTATTACTAGTAATACTTTTACTGATTCAAAGTTATCACTGTGGCGTTGCTAAAAATAAATCCTTGACATCACAAAACATAAATGAGGAGATAGGGATAGAGTTATAGTTTTCCAAAAATGACACTGCAAGACATGAACATTTGTATTTCTAACTTTAAATGACTTTCCTAGGCTCCAGTGAATTAGCCTTTCACTAATCCTAATTTATTTGATGATAATATTTTGCATTTTTGTGCCTGCAAATCAACTAGTAAGTATATCAAACAACTGTAGTGGATTAAATTGTTGCCTTCAAATCTTCAAATGCTAAATCTACAGTACACAGTATACACAAGTATACACAATATTTGAGGTTTGAGAGCATTTTTAGTTTGACTTACAGTGTTGACTCCTGCATGTGGTTCATTTGTCTTGTGGGAAGTTGCAATGGAATGTGAGCATCATGGACGGAGAGCGGAGACCGCTGCAGAGGTCATAGAGTACAGCAGTGGTTCTCAAACGTTTTTGTTTCAACTCTCACCAAATGTTCAAAGTATAACATTTATTGAATCAATATTAGAAGAAACGTTTTACTTTTCTTTCAATAATCTGTTGTGCAAATAACATTTTTTCTTAAGCAATACAAATAACCTAAATATTGATTTGTGAGAAAGTCATTTTCAAATAAAAATATGACATGTGCAATTATAACTACAATAGTATAATTTTTGTCAACAAACAATACTTTACCAATATCAATAATTTGCTGTGCGGATAACATTTTTTTTTGTTTTAGCAGTACAAATGCTGTCCCCTGCCAATGTTTTGAGACACAACACACAGAGGTGGAATTTTCTTATCTTGGGTTTTGGTCGTCGTGAATCATTGTTCCGTTCAGCTGACGTTGGCTTGTTGTTAGTCTCCGAAACATTGCACAGTTTTCTCTATTATCCAAACCTTGTCACCAGTGTAGATTTTGTTTTGTCTCTTAAATGAGTCCAGGATGCAGTGAGAACAAAAGTTCTGCCTGCTAAACTTTAGTTAAATAAAAAAAAATAAAAAAATAAAACAGAACTTGCACCCCCCCTGGAAAGTCTCCACGCCCCACCAGGGGGGCCCCGCCCCACAGTTTGAAAAAGGCTGGAGTACAGTATGTGAAGACTTCAGTGCTACAACCAAGTGAAACTGCCTTCAGTTCAACTTCTTCTTGGATAACCATCACTCTGCACAGACAGTTCCTCACTGTGAAAATGCATTGCTATAAATACACCACCTTTCATAACTCCATACGTTCTACACAAACCTGAACGGGCAAAGGTTTAACCGCCAGGAGAGTCAATTACTATTTCCCCTGCACCTCATTCTCTATTTATCTACTGATACTAATCCTGCAAGTGACGCTAAAGACAAACGCTCACTCACTGCAATTTACCTCAACATTGAAAGATGAAAAAGAAAATCACAGCGATCCTCATCCTCTGTCTGTCACCAAGCAAAAAGCAGTCAGTGGGTCAGTGTTAGGAAACATGGAACGCTACTAAGCAGGATATCATTTTGAGCTGAGCAAAGCCACTTCCAGGCTATTACTACATGCATCTGTCCACATATTTATGGTTTATTTAAGGCCATCTTATTCAATATTACTTGAAAATAAAAGAGCAGTTCACAACCTTTCCTGGATAACTGCAAATATCTAGTGGCTTAGTTGTAAATGGCAACTCCATTTATTTTAAATAATTTCATATTATCATATTATATATCATAATTAGGCTGCTATACACAGAACATGAATGGTATTAATGTGGTGTATTTTATATTGCAGCATTTTGTGCTAATCATATAACATAATTAACATAAAGAAAAATGTTGGCTCACTGTTTGCTCAGAGGGAGCTTGACCTTTAAGTGCTTTCTGAAAGTCGATTATAAATCACACCTGAGCTGCCCACTTCCTCACAATCCCTCTGTAATCTAATTTTGCCAATTTGAGGATAACCCTCGCGGGAGGTATAAAACAACACCCAGGAATGGACAAAGCTGCCTGTGTGTGGTGGATTTAACACGACTGGCGACTGCTAGGTTACCTTATATTTTGTTGACGCTATCCATCGACTGAAGCTCCACAAAGGCAACTGAAGATGGGTTGGGACGGAGGATACGAGGCCAATGGCACCGAGGGCAAGAACTTCTACATCCCCATGTCCAACAAGAGTGGGATTGTTAGAAGTCCTTTTGAATATACTCAGTATTATCTAGCAGACCCCATCATGTACAAATTACTAGCGTGCTACATGTTTTTCCTGATCTGCACTGGAACCCCCATCAACGGTCTGACATTGCTGGTAACGGCTCAGAACAAGAAACTCCGCCAACCTCTCAACTACATCCTGGTCAACCTGGCTGTGGCTGGACTCATCATGTGCTGCTTCGGATTCACCATCACCATCACCTCTGCTGTAAATGGCTACTTTGTTCTCGGAGCCACTGCCTGCGCTGTTGAGGGATTCATGGCCACACTCGGAGGTGAGAAAATCGACACTGAAGATATAATGCAGGGGGTTGTGTAGATGAGATGTTTCCCATGGTTCCCACCTCACTGCCAGGTATAAACGAGTATGTTCTGTCCACAGGTGAAGTTGCTCTCTGGTCTCTGGTCGTCCTGGCTGTGGAGAGATACATTGTCGTCTGCAAACCTATGGGAAGCTTCAGGTTCACTGGTGCTCACGCAGCAGCTGGAGTCGTTTTCACCTGGATCATGGCTTTCTCATGCGCCGCTCCTCCACTCTTTGGCTGGTCCAGGTGATTTTTTTTTTCAACTTTATTTTGATAACACTACACATTTATCCAAACTGTTGTAATGAACTGCCTTCATATTCTCACATGTCTCACACAGATACCTCCCCGAGGGCATGCAGTGCTCCTGTGGACCTGACTACTACACTCTGGCTCCAGGCTACAACAACGAGTCATATGTCATCTACATGTTTGTTGTCCACTTCTTCATTCCCGTCTTCCTCATTTTCTTCACCTATGGAAGCCTTGTGTTGACCGTCAAAGCTGTACGTGAAGTTATAATTCCGATGTATTCCCATTATTATTCAAATCTATTTGAAAAGATGTGGTGTGAAGAGAGACTGGGGGCAAGGAATGGATGTTGTGGAACTCATTGTGAATGAACCACTTTCTTATTTGACTGAACTCCTCAGGCAGCCGCTCAGCAGCAGGAGTCAGCATCCACTCAGAAGGCTGAGAAGGAAGTGACACGCATGTGCGTCCTGATGGTCATTGGCTTCCTGGTCGCTTGGACACCATATGCCACGTTCGCCGGCTGGATCTTCTTGAACAAGGGAGCATCCTTCTCTGCGATGACAGCGGCCATCCCTGCCTTCTTTGCAAAGAGCTCAGCTCTGTACAACCCTGTGATCTATGTGCTGTTCAACAAACAGGTCGGTTACAAAAAACACGCTCCTGTCTTTATCTTACAATGTTTAAACGACATTCAATGATTGTTTTGTTTTATTTGTTGCTCCTTTTCAGTTCCGTAACTGCATGCTGGGCGCTATTGGAATGGGCGGCATGGTGGAGGATGAGACCTCTGTTTCTACCAGCAAGACAGAGGTGTCCTCTGTGTCTTAATCGTGACGACTTCCACACATCTTTGGACATTTTACCTCACTGTCTGCATCCGGATTTGAAAAAACATCCCATTCAAAAGAATCTCGAACTTTTGCCAAATGGATTTTTGGATTTGGTGAGCAGACTGTGGACGGAATACTCCAAGGAACGCCACCTCATCTGCGAACATGTATAAACTGTCAAAGTCCATTTTCTGTAAAAGATTATCTTGTACAGATTTTGTGTGTGTGTGTGTGTGAGAGAGAGTGAGTGAGTGAGTGTGAGGTTGAGTAAATTCATTTTCACCGGACAACATGAGATGGTGCTCAAAACACCTCGAACTGTAAACCTGCTGAGATGTGATAACACTGTCTGCTGTCATGGAAGTGTGTTCACACATGATGTGTTTTCAGTATGTTTTACTGGACTTACCAGAGATTATTTTTATGTATTTTATGAGTAGATAATAAATGCATGCATCAAAAGAACTGCACTGGTGTGTTCATTTAAATCTGAATTATGCTTTTTTTTTGTTTCCACAAAGTGTTCATACAAATCGATGCAGCCCACATTTACAACAGAGATTTTCATAATCTGCAAAACCTACAAATTCGGCCCCAGGTCTCTGGATGTAATGAGGAAAAATCGAATTGAAAAATACTTTAACAGGAACAAAAATTGAGATAGTATATCACTGCCTCTTGAAGAAAGGTGAAAATATAAAGGTTACCTGTACATTGCATTCCCATTATGTCCCTCTTAGATAACAGGGGAAGGTCCTTCAAAATTCAAAGCTGCGAAAGTCACTGCAAGTCATTCCACAGTCTGTCTGAACTGACATAGACATGACATTCCACTTTAATCCCTCATTGTAATCCTGTGTGAATCCTCTAAGGGCAGAAGGTATCCAAAGAACTGCTGCTCATCAAATCAGCCCTGTTATATTTACAATACTTTCCTTTAAGTACAATATTTGCCGTTTTTTGGGTCCAAATTTCATCCAGAGAAATCCTGCATGTGAAACTAATTCAATTGTTTAACCCTTAGAACACAGCATTTCAGCTGCTTTTTTCCATTACTATGTTAAAACGTAAGAATGTGCAATATAGAGTATCATATATCCTTTTTTTCAGCACAACCAAAGCAATCTGAAGAAAAATGTCTTTCATTTTCACCATTTATATAAACACACCTGAGCAAAAAGAACTTTGAAGATTGAATTTGTGAAATTTGGAAATACGTCACAGCTCAAAGTTCGCTTGGTTTGTTTTATGAATAAAAAATCAAATAAAGCACAATTATCACTATTTATATCACTACTAATAAATTGAATCATAACTTTGACTCAACAACACATAAGAAGACGGAAAAAAAATGCATTTGAATAAACTTACACCCCCAGAATGTTGCTCAGTGGTTAAGACCAGTACCCTGTGTGCGACTCCACCCTTGGCTGATTGTACTCAATTCCATTGTAAGTTGCTTTGGATAAAAGTGTCTGCTAAATGACATGTAATGTAATGTCCATATAAGGAGTTGTGTATTATTACCATGGGTGCAGCTGCGGCACAGATCCGTGCCATGTGAGCACTAAGTGTTAATGAACAAATACAAGCCTAAACAATAACCAACACAGTTATAAAGGCGTGGGGCCACTAAAGTGTGGACAGGTTTGTGAAAGCAGTGGCAGGTTAATATAGGACAGAACAAAATGTCATATCCACCACAACAAAGACAAGGAAATTGGCATCAGTCAAGGCATTTCTCGCCCCCCCGTAGATTCACCACTACAATGGAGAGTGGGTGGGTGGGCGATGTAGAGAGACCACAGTGAGATTTGTAAAGCTGAGCACATCATGAACACAAAGAGAAACGTGTTTACTGTTCAAAAACACCAGCATCTCAGCTGGTGTTTTTGTGGGCACATGTAGGTGGAAGGGCAAAATCGAATCAAATAAAAACAAGCAAAAGTGGGGGTCTGCAGAATCATTTTGGGAACCGCTGGACGTTTAACACAGTTGGGACCATGTGGGACCATGACTATTATGCTACGTTTGGTGTGAGGTTATGTTGCCCCCTTGAGGCCAAAGTCATTATACATCACCATGACCTCATCATATTTGCAGTAGGCTACATCATGGTTTCTGAAAAGTGTTCAAATGCAAGCAACACACGGCAAAAAACCCCCACAATCCCCGGTTTCTCTAAACATATTCATACACATGTGTGAAAAGTGAAACGGAGTCAGACTTTTCAAACACCCACAGCAGCAGGAACCTGTTGTTGTTGTTGTGTCGCGCATTCAGTCAACAGAACAGGTGGACGATGCCCCCTGCAGTTGTGCACAAAGAAGTGAAAATTCATGCTCTTCATGCAGACATAACCAACACTAAACGTAACATACCAACCTATAACATGTTAGAGCTCAGAGGGGGAATAATTACATATAAATACACCCTTCTGCTATACCCGATAGGCCGTCCATCTCATGATGTAACCCTTTATTTCCTGTTGATAACCTGACCCTAATTGTCATGCTCCGAGCACACACACTGTAATTTTCTGCAAAGAGCTCGTGTTGGACACCTGCGTGCGCTTAGTCTCTCTGTCAGGGGGCCGGCGAAGATGAGAGTTGCCTCTCTTTGTTCTAATTGCTTGGCTCAGTTTGGAAGAGCTACACACTGAGGTCTTAATAACAAACTTGGTGTGCACTGAATATATTTCCAGTTCACTGTGAGGCAGCCGCTTGTGCTGCCGCTGTGATCTGGAGTGAATCTAAAGATACTGATATCTTCTGAATTAAGATGACGAAAAATCTTTTGCTTATAACCTCAGTCTCTAACCATCATTAAAAATATGTTAAGCTTGTAGGAATAAGTCAGCGTTTGCTTATCTTATTTTAAACCTCATGGAGAGAAAGAAAGGAGAAACTGATCCCTTTAGTTTAAGGATGATACGACTCATACTATTTAATAGTGTGTCATATATGATTTCACTGCTCAGATGCAAGAGCATGGCCGTTATTGTGGTCACCAGTTATTGGAATCTTACTACTTATAATTGTTGTGGTCATTTTTGACAATGAGAAATTCAATTAGCTCAATGTCTTTAAGCCTTGGTGCTCGAAAAAAAGTGTTTTTATTTTGTCTTCTTACGTGTTGTTGAGTCAAAGTTATGATTCATTTTATATCACATTTTTAGTAGTGATATAAGTTAGCAATAATTGTGCAGAAGTGACAATATAGAGTGTGTGGTTCTTTTCTTTTTCTTCATAAAAACGAGCCAAGTGAACTTTGAACTGTGACGTATTTCCAAATTTCACAAATTCGGTCCCATTTGAAATCAGGTGTGTTTATATAGTTGGTGAAAATTAAATGTATTTTTCATCAGATTGCCTAGACACTTTATATTGTACATTCTTATAGCCTCTGTAGATACTGTATGTTTAAATATAGTCTGTGTTCTAAGGGTTAATGAGCCGATGTGGCCACTGGTTCATTCAACCACTGAATTATCTCATTTATTTGATTTATTATGAATCACTGTGATAGCTTTTCTTTCTTTTTTTTTTTTATTTAATGTGGGCTAGATGAAGTGCTGACACAGCCCGTGCTAATTGTATCCAGGAAACCAGCCTGAAACATGGACCCACACACATTCTCACTGAAAACATTGCTGCTATAGCAGGGACACAAGGAGGAAAACAGATTATTTTACCCTTAAACAAAAGGATTTCAAACTCTAAAGTCACAAAATAACACATGTAAACTTACTGATGGAGGCAGCAGTGGATTAACACTGGCTCTAGGGACTTTGGTGTGGGGAGTGAGCTGTTTACAGAGCAACACACACTCTTTTTTTCAATCTGTTTTCCCTTGTGTCCCTGCTTGCAGCATGTTTTCACTGATGCCGAGTGCCAAGTCGGGTTCCTGGCAACTGTGACATGCTGGAGGCGTCAGTGTTGGCTATCAGTGCATCCTTCAACCACACTTCTCTGACGAATCGAAAATACTCAAGCCCGAATACTTGTCAAGTACAAACTCTTCAGGTTGATTATAGCACTAAGAGGTTTTAGGCATTAGTGTTATTTTAATTGTCTTAGACAGGATGAAACTGATACCACAATGGATTATCTCATCCCGTTTGACCTTTGCAGGAAGAGAGATAATCCTGATACACAGTGTGAAACATGCTTTAATGTCTACATTGGTATTTAAGGCAACAGTCACTATTCATTAGTGATTCCCTGAGTATCAGTGGAAAAAAGAATACTTACAGAAACACTTAAATAAATTCAATTCAATTCCTTCATCTCTTGCTGACCCAGACTCTTGTTTCATTTTTCTCTAAACTGCATTGTATGAATTATGAATTATGTCAAAAAATATATATATTTCCTTTATGAAATTATAGCTTTAATGTATAATAATCAGATCAGTATAATGCCAAGGACTGTGACAATGATGGTGTAATATATAATGCATATTTTACATCAAAGTTAAAGTATGACACAGGTATCATGAAAAAGTAACCACACGTGTATTTACATGTAAAAATAATAAATAAACAAATAAATAACATCATCACATATATAAAGTTTTAACAATATCCACTTTCATTTTAAAACAGTTATTATACCAGGAAACCATCAATAAAGACAAACGAATAACACATGCAATCAAACAGTAAAGATTTTTTTGTTTTTAGATCTGGTACAGCTATTCCTGTAGTTATACTGCACATAATATACATTATTGTTCCATGAAAATAATATGTAATGCTTTTCCTCTTCTTTCTGTGTCAAAAGGAACAGGTACAGGTAAGAATATGCAATATGCAAAAATGAAAAATGTTATTCCTTATAGCCAATAAAACTTTATTCAAATGTCTTCATTGTGTATTGTGGCAGGACCTCGAATCATCAGGACGAGCCCTCAAGTACATCACATTATCCAGAGGGAGCACACAAACAGAAAAACAAATTCACATCAGTAACATTATTTATGTCTCCATTTTCCTTATATACCGTATATTCAGTTTTTAGTCAGATTTAATCTACAATACACTTTTCACAACACTGTCAATCACTCGGTAAAATCACATCTCATTGACAAATATCATTGGCCCTTGAGAAGCCACTCTATTCTCCCTGTCATGAGTTACAGGTTTGCCAAGATATGTCTGTGGTAAGCTGAAGCTTACTTGTGGTTGGTTGAGACTCGCTTGCCTGGGGAGGTGCTGACCGTAATCCCCCTTTGACTGACTGAAACTCTCTTGTCTGGAGTAGTGTGGACCAAAGCTCTCCTCCGGCTGGTCAAAGCTGCTCTCGCTGTAGAGCCGCTGCCGCATCTCACTGGAGCGTTTCCCAGACGCCGTCCTGGTCGGGTATCTCTGACCTGTCTTGTACCAGCCTGTCTCTTTGAAGACAAACCAGATGTTTCCGAACCAGAGGACGACGTTGACAAAACCAAACACCTGGAGACAGAAAAAGCACAGGAGTCAGCGGCTTTCTTTGGGTTTTCACTGATTTATTTGCTTTCTGAATACACACCACAGACGTATTAAGACGTGACCAAAGAGGCTCCTCGGTAGCCGTGCATGTGTTTTCCTGAGCTCTGCAGGCTGAGATGAGCAGAAGCAGCTGCGTTGGGTTTGTGGCTGTCTTGATATCAGAGAGAGCTTTGGCCCAACAGCAGCTGCTGATGAGCCACATGAAGGAGAAGATGACGGTCACGATAAAATCCTGCTCAGGACGGACGTACATAAAAAGAGAAGACAAGTCAATCACAGTCAACACCATTTGTTTCATACATTATGATCGTGTAAACATCACAGGAGGAGGAGAAGGTATAAACAAACTGACCACAAGTGGACCTCTGTTGTTCTTCAGGTACTTGTTCTGGTAGAACACATAGACGACGGTTGCTAGCAGCGAGTACAGGAAGGCAAAGACACCCACAGTCACGAAAAACTGAGCAGCCAAAGAAGAGTCTCCATCCAGGAAGAGAACCTCCTCTCTTTTCGTCTCGCACAAGGTCGCTTTGAAATGCACCTGCTGTAATCTACAAAAACAGACAGAGGAGATCTTCAGTGAACGGGAAGCGTCGCTTTGACTGATGTGAGAGCAGATGCGTCACCACTTGAGCCACCATTCGTTAACTCATTTGTGAAGTTCAGTTTGGCTTAGTAAAGACAGTCGCCGAAATATGAAAGGAACCTCGTATATGATGGACTGTTATTGTCTTTTATGGATTCATTTTGGCCTTCTCGTGTGTGTGTGTGCTTGGGTTCTCTCCAGGTTCTCAGGGTTCCTCCCGCAGTCCAAAAACATTCAATACGGGGATCAGGTAGATTGGACACTCTAAATTGAGGCCCTGTGATGGACTGGGGATCCGTCCATGGTGTGACTCTGCCTATTGCCATATGCCAGCTGAGATTGGCACCAGCGACCCTCATGTGGAGGATAAAGTGGTAGCAAATGGATGTACGGAATGCATTCTCATTTCTCACTGGCTCAAAGTATAAAGTTTATTAACTTAAAGACACAGCAAACTTTTTTTTGTTTGCCTTTGTATTGAGTGTCTTCCTTGATAACTAAAACACACCAGTGTCAAACCAGCTGAACTGATAATTAGACACTTGGCATCACTATGGGGGTCGATCACACTGCAGCCCAAAATACCAACGCTTTCACAACCATCTATTATGATCTACATACGTTACATGTGTGACATTTTCCTTTGATATGGAAGTAAAATCATTTTGATTTTTCTCCAGGTCACATTATCTGAAGAGAACATTTAGTTTTCTCTCAAGCGTTCTTTGTGTTCATACAACATCTGCCAATACAATTGTTGGATTGAATTCATGGTGAATGCTTTCTCTATTTCCACTTTGCACACTTTGAGAAAAATAAGAATCAAGATACTTTCTTTTGCTCCAAATTGTGATCTTATCTTATCATGTCACGACGACCTGAGATGAAACTGAAATTCAGCTTCCTTTTCTAAAACTAGTGACTATCAAAAGGGAACAAATCAACTATTCTGAGCCTAACAACATGATAAAGAAGAATTTGATTTATTTTAACATATTAAATCATCTAATGGAAACAATATAATTAACATATTAACTGATATACAATATAAATATAATTAAATGCCATGGGAATAATACACAACTCCTTATATGGACATCCTGGGTGTGTGTGTCGATAGGTCACATATTCAGGCTTTAAATTTTTTTATTTTTGTTCATAAAAGCGAGCCAAGTGAACTTTGAACAGTGATGTACGTCCAAATTTCACAAATTTAATCTGATTTTAAACATTTTGAGTACTTTTTGCACAGGTGTGTTTATATAGGTTTTTTTCATCAGATTGCCTATATACTCTATATCTATATTGTACATTCTTATAGCCTCTGTATGTTTAAACATGGTAATGGAAAAAAGCAGCCGAAAAGATGTGAATACAATATAAAAACTTTACCGGAAAGGATAATTAAAATCAATGTTGATGCTGAGGTTACTCTGCCTCCTGTCTGCACAGTCAACTTTAACCTGGAGATGACCATGGTATCCTCCACATGTCGCAAAAGCACAGATGGCAAAAATCTATGAAAACAAACAAACAAACAAACAAACAAACAAACAAAAAGGCCAGAAAAAGGTCACTCATCAGCTGATACCTCATCGATTTGCCTCATCCCACATCATCAGTTCTGAGAGTGGCCTTGTACATAATGGATAGACACCGCAGCAAAATAACAGGACGCATTAATAAGATTTCTAATTGGTTTGAAAACAAAACCTGAATAATTTAAAGGTCGGAAGACAACTCACCGAGCTGCTCACTGTGCACTAGAGGGTGGTCACAGCGGTACAGTGAGATTCAGCACACAATTCTGGAGTCACCAAATTTTGTTTTTGGGACTGATAGTTCTAATAAAGCCAAACTATCAATTTAAAGACATTTATTATTTGTCAATAACTTTTCTTTTTATTTTAGTTTCATTCACAAACTGCACCAATGACTAAACCAGATATTTCATTTCTTTTTTTTTATCCCAAAATTTCATGCATGACAATATCAAACTTAATGGAAGAAAAACTTACCGGAGCAAATATAACCATACACATTTAAAAAGCAAGAGTTTGGGTCCAAATCCACAGTGTTGTTGTGTTGCTTTATAGTCACCACCAGGTCAAAATGCCACTGATGAAGGTAAGAAAACCACCAGGCTGACTTTGTCAGCAGAGGGGAGGGGTTGACAGAGAAGTGGCCTCCTCCCTAAGGAGGAGCCTGAGATCCTCTGTAGCTCAACATTTATTTAAAAAACACAATTAACTGGTAATACCGAGAATCAAACAAAACATTTTACCCCATCAGACACATTTATATTTGCATCAGTGGACAGCAAATGTCCAAACATTTTATGACGACGTTGCTCTTAAAAAGGCTACAATGACCAGTTACAACATTTAGGGGCTTTACAATTTCAGCATTTTTCAATCTATGTTTCCTACATAGTAAAATAAACTTAGGAGAAAAAATGATCCCAACATCTTTATGCAGATTGACTGGAAAATATGAGGTTATCCAAAACAGGCGTGTATTCAGTATTAACATTTAGTTATTAATACTTTAAATCTAAAACTGCAATAGCAGCTCAGTGTGTTGTAATACTGTCGCCTAAATGACATATTAATTTGGATTGTATTATAATACTCAGAATTAGAGTTGTTTGTAGTGTTTGTACAGAGAAGTATGCTGCTGACCTCTTTTGGTAACAAATCCCTATTACAGATTTATTCTTAATGAATTCAGGGTTGGGCATTGTTACTAAATGACGTTGAGCAATGCAACTTGCTATTTACCTATAAGATATCACAGACTGGTTTGTTTTCTGTTTATCAGAAAAATACTTATTTTTCTTCACCCTTCACTTAGAGATCTTTATTGGTTTAAGGGTCCTTAAGTCTCAGTATAATTTGAGTAATTATCTCAAGGACGGTTCATATTTTCCATGGTCACTCGATTTCTTTCATACAATAAATAAATGTACCATTACCTAATTTGAGATACTGTATACTGTATAATGAAAAGTAATGCAATGCCAAGCGTGTCAGCCAGCTTGGGATTAAAAACACAAAACTCTTCTTCTATAGAACGTTATTTTTAAGAAGTGACTGCATGTTTTTTTTTTATCATAACAGGGAAAACTAGGCTCAATATTTTGTGCGGAAGACGAAAGACAACAATCACGAAGGATTTCTCTAGACCCACAGACACAGGATCATGTGCAAACATTATTTGAAACAGCGGTCTTCAAGAAAAGAGACATAACAACCTGTTTTTTCAGTTAGACAAATATATGATCATAAATAAATGAAACAATCTCTGTGTTGCTTTGCATTAAAACTGCTTTCATAAGAAAATAGTCTGATTAACTAACCTCATCCTATGTTTTATTACTTTGTGTCAAAACAAAAACATAAAATAAAATAAAACTGATTGTTTAGATTATTCAGGGATGTAGAATATTTTGTTTCTCTTCAGTACTATAGTTTTTTTATGAAAAAAAAAATACTAAAATTGTGCATTGTTGTTGTTATTTTCCCATGCAATGATGCTTTTATATCTGTAGGTGGCAGCAAAGTTTTAGTTTACATTAACTGCCAACTCTCTGTGGTTGGATTGTTAAAATTAAAGCATGTTTATGTGTTTTTTTATTTTAGGCAAATCATAGATGGGAAAAACGAACACAAATATGTTTAGTACATGTTTACAGAAGAGTAAGGGCCACATGTGAAAAATAAAAAATAAAAATTCAGAGAAAAAAATCTGAATTGAGAATAAAGTTCAAATTTTGAGAAATAAGTCAGAATAATTAATGTCAGAATTGTATGTCGTCCAAAATTTGAAAAAAAGTCATAGTTTATTATGTTGTCCAAAATTTGACAAAAATGTCATAGTTTAGTTTGTCGTTCAAAATGTGAAAAAAATGTCATAATTTAGTCAGTCAGTCAGTCAGTCATCATCTAACCGCTTTATCCTCCACCAGAGGGTCGCGGGGGGTGCTGTGCCAATCTCAGCTACATCGGGCGATAGGCGGGGTACACCCTGGACAGTTCGCCAGTCCATCGCAGGGCCACACACAGATAGAGACAAACAACCATTCACTCTCACACTCACTCCTATGGTCAATTTAGAGTGTCCAATTTACCTAATCCCCACATTGCATGTTTTTGGACTGTGGGAGGAAGCCGGAGAACCCGGAGAGAACCCAAGCACACACGGGGAGAACATGCAAACTCCATGCAGAAAGGCCCTTGTTCCAACCGGGGCTCAAACCCGGGTCTTCTCGCTGCAAGGCGAGAGTGCTAACCACTACACCATCTTGTGGCCCGTCATAATTTAGTCAGTCAGTCAGTCATCATCAAACCGCTTTATCCTCCACCAGAGGGTCGCGGGAGGTGCTGTGCCAATCTCAGCTACATCGGGCGATAGGCGGGGTACACCCTGGACAGTTCGCAAGTCCATCGCAGGGCCACACACAACTAGGGACAAACAACCATTCACTCTCACACTCACTCCTATGGTCAATTTAGAGTGTCCAATTTACCTAATCCCCACATTGCATGTTTTTGGACTGTGGGAGGAAGCCAAAGCACCCGGAGAGAACCCACGCATCCAAAATTTGACAAAAACGTCATAGTTAAGAATGTCGTCCAAAATTTGACAAAAATTTCATAGTTTAGTATGTTGTCCAAAATTTGACAAAAATGTCATAGTTAAGTATGTCGTCCAAAATTTGACAAAAACATCATAGTTTAGTATGTCATCCAAAATTTGACAAAAATGTCAAACTTTAGTATGTTGTCTAAAATTTGACGAAAACGTCATAGTTTAGTATGTCGTCCAAAATTTGACAAAAATGTCATACTTTAGTATGTCGTCCAAAATTTGACAAAAGCGTCATAGTTTAGTATGTCGTCCAAAATTTGACAAAAATGTCATACTTTAGTATGTTGTCCAAAATTTGACAAAAACATCATAGTTTAGTATAACGTCAAAGAAGTCACCAAAACGTCATACTTTAGTATGTTGTCCAAAATTTGACAAAAATGTCATAGTTTAGTATGTTGTCTAAAATTTGACAAAAACGTCATAGTTTAGTATGTCGTCTAAAATTTGACAAAAATGTCATAGTTTAGTATGTCGAATAAATTTTTGACAAAACCTCACATAGTTTAGTATGTCGTCCAAAAATTTGACAAAACTTCTATAGTTTAGTATGTCAGTTCAAAATTTAACAAGAACTATAGTTTAGTATGTTCATTCAAATTTTGGACAAAAACGCCATAGTGAAGTATGTCGTCCAAAATTAGACAAAATGTCAGGTTTGCGATGTTGTCCAAATTTTGACAAAATGTCATGTTTGGTAAGGTTGTCCAAATTTTGACAAAAACGTCATGTTTAGTAGCGTCGTCCAAAATTTGACAAAAACGCCATAGTTTAGTATAATGCCCAAAATTTGACAAAACGCCATAGTTTAGATTGTCGTCAAAAATTTGACAAAAACTTCATAGTTTAGTATGTCGTCCGCACTTGACACAAAATGTCCATCATATGTCGCCTAAAATTTGACAAAATGTCATAGTTGGCATGTCGCCTGTAATTTGACAAAATTGTCAAAGGTAAGTATGTTGTCCAAAATTGACAAAAATGTCATAAGTTTGTATATTGTCCAAAATTTGACAAAAATGTCATAGGTTAGTATGTTGTCTAAAATTTGACAAAAATGTCATAGTTTAGTATGTTGTCCAAAATTTGACAAAAACTTCATAGTTTAGTATGTCGTCCATAATGACATAGCTTATTATTCAGGAGACACTTTTATCCAAAGGAATTTAATATTGAATCAGCCATCCAACAACAATCAGGAAAGAGAGGACTCGAACATGCGACCATGGTGTCTCTCGCACGAAGGGTACGCGTCTTAACCACTCAACCACTCTGCCACTCATGTTTTAGAGGAAAACGTCATAGTTTATAATGTCGTCCAAAATGTGACAAAAACGTCATAGTGAAGTATGTCGTCGAAAATTAGACAAAAATGTCATAGTTTATGATGTTGTCCAAATTTTGACAAAAATGTCATAGTTTAGTATGTCGTCCAAATTTTGACAAAAATGTCATAGTTTAGTATGTCGTCCAAAATGTGACAAAAACGTCATAGTTTAGTATGATGTCCAAATTTTGACAAAAAAGTCATAGTTTAAATTGTCGTCAAACATTTGACAAAAACTTCATAGTTTAGTATGTCGTCCAAAATTTGACAAAAATGTCCTACTGAAGTATGTCGTCTAAAATTTGACAAAAATGTCATAGTTTAGTATGTCGTCTAAAATTTGACAAAAATGTCATAGTTTAGTATGTCGTCCAAATTTTGACAAAAACGTCATTGTTTAGTATGTCGTCCAAAATTTGACAAAAACATCATAGTTTAGTATGTCGTCTAAAATTTGACAAAAATGTCATAGTTTAGTATGTTGTCCAAAATTTGACAAAAACTTCATAGTTTAGTATGTCGTCCATAATGACATAGCTTATTATTCAGGAGACACTTTTATCCAAAGGAATTTAATATGGAATCAGCCATCCAACAACAATCAGGAAAGAGGGGACTCGAACATGCGACCATGGTGTCTCTCGCACGAAGGGTACGCGTCTTAACCACTCAACCACTCTGCCACTCAGGTTTTAGAGGAAAACGTCATAGTTTATAATGTCGTCCAAAATGTGACAAAAACGTCATAGTGAAGTATGTCGTCGAAAATTAGACAAAAATGTCATAGTTTATGATGTTGTCCAAATTTTGACAAAAATGTCATAGTTTAGTATGTCGTCCAAATTTTGACAAAAATGTCATAGTTTAGTATGTCGTCCAAAATGTGACAAAAACGTCATAGTTAAGTATGATGTCCAAAATTTGACAAAAAAGTCATACTGAAGTATGTTGTCCAGATTCTGACAAAAACTTCATAGTTTAGTATGTCGTCCAAAATTTGACAAAAACTTCATAGTTTAGTATGTCGTCCAAAATTTGACAAAAACTTCATAGTTTAATATGTTGTCCAAAATTTGACAAAAATATCATAGTTTAGTGTGTTGTCCAAAATTTGACAAAAACTTCATAGTTTAGTATGTTATTAAGTTTAAATGCTGCGTACCAGGCCTTGGTTGTCAGGCAACATGACAATGATTTGAGCATTATGGTCCCAAATCATCCTCCAGAAGTCTGTGGTGGTGTGGGGCAAGGGATGCTGGGTCACGATGAACTCATTACTCCTGTAGTAACCCTGAGGTGACAGAGGTGAAGCGGTTAGGGCCGTTTTCTGACGCTCAGAGCCCGTCAAACACTGATGAATCGCGGTCAACGACATCTTTCAAAGAAAGCGTCATAAAAGAACGGTCAAGAAGACACGTCAATAAAAAAAAGGGGCAAACACTGTACCATTATGTAGGACGCGTTAATGTAATCTGTTCCTTTCATTCCAGGCAAAGTGGTGAGTCCAACCCTTGCTCGCTCCGCTGTCAGGGAGCAGAGAGTTGGAGGAGGAGAAGAAAAAAAGAAAAACGACAACACTTTAAATCACAAACCAGAGCTCTATCATATTATTGCACTGGCTGATAATGCACACATTCATTACCAGTCATCACGGTTGCTATAGCAACAAGCACCTCTGTCAGTGGGAGGCTCATAGAGAGATTAACTTATAGGATTATGGAAATAGATTCTAATTTTAGAATAGGGACTGTCTTTAATAATATACGGAGTGAAAAAAACTACATCTGCAAATGTCCCGCCTCCAACTCTGATTGTCTTTCATATCAGAGCGAAGGGTAATAAAGTGTTTTTTTTTACTTTTTATGGCGTTTCATCGTACAACTTTTTTCCAAATTCAGATTTGCAATCCCGTCCATGACTGAAGTGGATTATACATACTAGATACAGTATGACCTCGCTTCCCCCTGAACCACAGCTCAGGTAAAACTGATGAGATACTCACAGGGAACCACTGAGGAGTTGCGGTTCTTTTCCTTGTTGCAGTCTTTGTGGGCACTAAAGCACTCGACGAAGCGCGTGTTGCACTGAGTCAGAAGCTGGAGACAGAGAGAGAGAGACAGACAGACAATCAGAGGATCTGCTATCAGAGGAAAATCGCCGTCTGGAAATTAAAACCAGACACAACACAAATAAGAACATAATGTTGTTTATCAGCAGGAATAATAGTTAAGTCTTTTATGTCAACAAGAGCCTGAACAGCACAGGAGGAAATAACAGTATGTGGAACAAAATGAGTTTTGTCTCTGCTGGTGTTGAAAGAGCTTGATGGGAGCAGGGTTCACGTTAGCCGGTATCTGCCGGCTTATTCTGAAATATTCAGATACCTATGAGTTAACAAGCGAGTCTAACTGCACAATAACTGCTTTAAAATGTTTTTATTTTTTATTTCGTCTCGTCGAGAGTTTCTCGTGTCATGTGACCGTGCGGCTCGTCGCAGTGAGAGGCGGTGCCACTGAGTCTGTGCTCCGGTCATGGAGGAAATACTGAACAAATACTTTTAATTAACTGATTTTAATGATAACGTTACACTGAAAACAAGTCACTCGTTTTTGTGTCGCGTGTAAAACAAAGTCACTGCAGCACTGCAGCACTGCCTGGACGGTGCCGTCTTTGCACCATCGTCCAGGCCGTCCAGGCTCGTGTCAGATCCCCAGACGGTTTGCTCACCCTGAACTGCTTCTCCAGCCGCGTGTAGCCTGTGGAGTTGGGCGTGAGGATGCTGTTGACGTAACCGTGCAGCTGCCAGGCAGGCACCTCTGTCTCTTTGCACAGGATCGCCTCCGTCAGAGCATCATGGATGAAAACATATTGCTCCTGTGGTGGGAAATGACACCAGAGTAATTTAATCAGATATATTAGTATTTGCCATGGAAAGCAAATTAAAGAGTGCAATAAAAGATAAATATACATAATGTCAACATGATCTTGATGCAGTTGCTGTGTGGTAGCGTCTTCATGAAATTCTCATCTTTTTTAAAAAAACGTTTTTTTAATTAAAAGTTGATTAACTTAAGTTCATTTAGGAATAAATAGACTTAAAAGGTCGTCCTTTTCTTCCCATTCAACCAAAATGACATGCACTGTTCTTGCCAGAGAGTTTGATAATTTACTGATTCCAGACAGACTTTCACAGATGGGTGGAATAATAAAATGAGTTGTCTTAGTGCCAGATTACAAACCCCAAAACACTATCTGTGTGGGTCGAGAGTAAAACACAGTATATGTGCTATTTTAACAACCGTTATGATGAATAAATACAGAAAAGATCACCATATTAAACATTTTTGATTATTAACACTGTCTCTTATCTGCATAGTAATTAGTACCTAAATGGAGTCGAGTTAAAAATACTAATAATAATAATAATAATAAGTATTATGGACATATTTATTATGGACTTTAAACGTCTGTAACTATGCTCTTCAGTGACACAGGACCATCTTCATTTAAACTTCAACAAAACAATCAGATATAGGAAAGAATATAAATATATCACATGACTTGTGTGTTTTATTCACTTCGATATTATAAAACTAAGTTGTAACTATTCAAAAATAGGACTTCACACTAACAGGGGATCTGTAGACACACCTAATAGTGAGAGGAGGCGGAGAAGACGGCGGCGTTACGTGTTAGAAATGTGTTCTGCGGTGAGTATGTAACAGTTTGTACGGTGTTGTCATCAATTTTGTAACAGCGTGACCTTTACTCGAGCCAAGAGCACTGAAGTGAACTGCTGTCCTCGCGTCCCCGCCTCCGTCTTTACTCCTGACCTTTTTCCTAATGCAGTGTGATGACTTGGGCGCCTCTTACCTCCGTCTGCACTAGGTAGTTGCGTTGTGTGCGGATGTGTTTGAGGAAATCCAGGACACTGACTGTGCTTTTGTCCTTGATTTGTCGCAGCATGCTGTCAATGACGATGTATGTTCCTGTGCGCCCAACCCCTGCACTGGAAGGGGGAGGGAAAAAAAAGGAAAAGAAATATGAGCATAATGGTAGGGCCCATAGAGGGAGCTGTTAACCAGGTCAGCTAATGTGAGAGCCTCACACAGGTGTACTAGTTTATTTAGCCCAGGAAATATGAAATGTACCTGCAGTGCACCAGGACGGGACCCATGTCTGCAGAGTGAGCGGCTGCTGATGAGCGGTTGATGAACGTGAGCACGGGGAGGGTGTATTCTGGTACTCCCATGTCAGGCCACTGAGTGTAGTGATACTGGACCACAATGCGTTCATTCAGCTTCCCCTTTGGATTCCCCTTCTGGCTCTGAAACATAAAAGCAGACGAGGCCCCGGTGAGAAGATAACACGCGCCCCTCATTTATTGCTCATTAGTAACATACTACGCGCCAACTCCCAGCTGTAAGTTGTGTAGTTGAACCCGGCTCGCAAATGAAACGCGTCCAGGAGAGCTATTTAAGGTTCAAACATCGAAGCAACAACATCATCAATGTACAAAATGAGCCAATTAACTTCAAAAACAGAGATTTCTCATTAATACTCGGTATGCAAGGAAAATAAACTTTACAAACAATTTACAAAAATTCACTAAACTAAATGACTTGTGCTCAGTTTGTTTACCGAGTAGCACAGTACTCACACATTTCGGGATACTCCGTTACCCATCATGCAAACTAACAACACTGAATAGTGTCCACTTCCTTAAGGCCACAGGGCTCCAGACTAAATTTTTGCATTGGTTGACCTGGTGAACCTAACTTTCACCTTCAGTGCCAACATTTTAAGGGTTGCCTTTTAGTCATTTACCAGGTAAATTCATAATTATTCTTGTTTACAATCACTGTGCAGGTGTAGGTAAGTGTGTTCAGTGTAGTGTGGTCTACTGTACTGTCTCCTACCACCCGTCCCTTCCTCAGATTTCCAACCCTTCATTCTTTAAACTCTGACTGAAGTGACATCACGGTTCATAACGGTCCCTGCACACTTAGGATTTCAAAAAGAGCACACGTGCAAACGTGAACCTGAACTCAAACAACACATATGGTTGACTTTTAGTTACCTTTTTAACTTTAGTGTTCCTGATATGGAAACGCCGCAGTGTGTAGCAGGCGTGCACTTTGGTGCTTTTCAGCGTCACCACGATGTTCCCGTACTGCTCGCTGTTCTCCATCGGCCAGTACTGGTCACATTTCCTCTGAAGGACACGACACATCTCCATGAATGAGGTTTTGATCACATCTGAAATACAGTCGGTGTGTGACGGAGGGAATTGAACCTACTCTTCCTTTCTCCACCAGGTTTGTGATCATTACAATGATTCCAGTGTTCTGCTCCCACACCATCCTCCAAAAATCCTCAAACGTGGACTTGAGAGGACCCTGCGCAGCGATATATGCTCGGGGACGGTTGTAGCCCTGCGACACAGAAGTCATGAAGACATTTTTAATCGATCACTAAAAGAATCGTCAACTATTTTGATAATCGATGAATCGGTTTGATTGTTTTTAAGCATTTTTCATCTCCTTTAAATGTGAATATCGTCTGGTTTCCTTAATTCTTTAACAGGCCCAGTGAGTAAAATTCAGGTGAAATTATTTAAATGTTTTTGTTTAAATCATCTGATTGTTTGAATTGTTGTTTTTCATTCACACACAATTTTTATTTTTCTATCAAGAGCAAATTGGAAGCCATCATTTTGGACCATCATGTTTTTTTAATATCCCAATAGATCTGAAACGACTAATCGATTACTAAATGAATCGACAACTATTTTGATAATCGATTAATCAGTTTGAAGCTTTTTTCATGATTAAAACAAGATTTTCGATTGTTTACGCTTCTTAAATGTGAATATTTTCTCATTTCTTTGCTCTGGAAAACACAGAAATCATTAAAACGGAATCATTTTTGGTTTTTTGGACCGAACAAGACATTTGAGAACATCATCCGTTCCGGGTTTGACAAACATTTCATTTTATGGACCAAACGATTACTCAATTAATCGAGAAAATAATCGTTGGTTACAGCCCTATCAATTAATTACCCACAACTGGCGATAGAGCTTATATGGCTGCTTCACTAACTTAAACTAGTAGGTTAAGGAACTCACTCCTTAGTTTAATACAGTCTGCATGACATGTAGCACAAAGCAGGTCAATTTCACCGCCATTAAAACACAAACAACAACAACAACATAAAAGCACATAAATATTCTACTACATCACGTCGCTGATAAAACTCACATCCACATAGTTGGCGTTGATGTAATCTGAATGTTTGGCGTCCTTCCCGGCCAGCGCTCGTAATTTCACCCTGCTGTGGTCATCTAGTGGAAGCAGTGACATATCGGTGTGAATTATTAAAAGCATGAAAACGTGTTATCAAAACATTATTGGATTCTGCGGCAGCCGACGTCGTCGTCGTCGTCGGATTTTCCCGGCCGACTCACAGGCCACGATGTTGATGTATCTGTTTTTGTGCTTGTTGTCGGGATGGTTGGAGTGTTCGGCTGTGATTTTCAGGTCTGCAGTCGAGCGCTGAACTTCCTGGAAATAGAAAAGAAGGAGCAGATACTTGATTTACCGCCACGTAAATAAAGGGTTAGGGTCCTATTTACTGAAACAATGTGCTTTCATATGCGCTGCATTTTTCACTGCGGTGCATTTGAAAGCAACGCAAACAAGCTTCACATCCAATGACCCCAATTAAAATGAATCCTCTCCGGGGCGAAGCCTTTGCCTCGCTCCTTAAACTGGCTTCACAGCGAGTACACCGACCATCTCTAATTACCTCCTCTCTCTCCATCGCTTTTGCTCGACCATCTGTTCAAAATGAGTAACTCTGCACACAGAGGGCACGCAGAGAATAATCCCACTAATGTTCACACGCAGCCCCGCGCGCAAATAACACACGCACAAACGCGGGAAGACGAACGGTGCCGAGGAGCCGGTCATAACTTACAACCAGAGAAGACCGTCTGGGGCTGTGGAAGAGGCTGTGTGGAGCTTTATTTAGTCAGAGAAACTCTTTAAAAGGCCCAGTGAGTAAAATTCAGGTGAAATGATTTGAATTTTTTTGTTTAAATCACCTGATTGTTTGAATTGTTGTTTTTCATTAACGCACAATTTGAATTTTTTTATCAAGAGCAAATTGGAAGCCATCATTTTGGACCATCATGTCTTTATAATATTCCACTAGAGCTGAAACGATTAATCGACTACTAAATGAATCGACAACTATTTTGATAATCGATTAATCGGCTTGGAGCTTTTTTTCATGATTAAATGTGAATATTTTCTTCATTTCTTTGCTCTGGATCACAAAGAAATCAATAAAAGTGAATCATTTTGGTTTGTGGACAAAACAAGACATTTGAGAACATCATCACTTCCAGATTTGACGAACACCATATTTTATGGATCAAACGATGAATCGAGAAAATAATCGACAGATTATTGGATTATGTTGCGGCTCTTTATCCCACAATAGAAAAACTCATGCCAACTGAAGGCTTCACTCACTATGTTACACACTGTACACACTTATCTATGTACAGTATATGAAAAGTTACCCGTCTTCACTTCCGGCCTAAAGCTAAAGTACAGCTCAGGCTGAGAGGAACACGGGCAGTAAAAGGCGGCTATTTGGTCACAGGCCGACGCACAGAACACATTTTACTTTGTCCTGAAAAGTCAGGGGATCACCGAACGTTATCACAGTTTACCCTGAGGCAGATATGAGAGGCAGTGTGCGCCAGATTTCACGGCAGTCAATAAAATAGTTGTCAGCACACATTTTCCTAAAAGCCACTAATGTCGGCGTGAACAAAGGAGGCAAATATGAGGTGGCGACGCGAGGTGTTTACAGCATACCTCAAAGTCCTCGGCAAATCCTTGCAGGTTGTTCTTGTAGAGCTCCATGACGTGTTTAACAAACTGCTTAACGGGAATGGCGTCCATGTCATCTGCAGAGAACATGCAGCAAGGTCCCACAGTTAGTGTTTGTGGCGGAGGATGCAGGATTAGAAGTTAGTGATTAGCTGCTGTGTGATAAGATAACATAAATGCATAGAAAATACTGTATACTCAAGGACAGGAAATAAAAGATAACTAAGTAGAGCATAGGGTTACATTTCTGAAATGTGATGCGTTACAATGGTATTTTGAGCATTTCACCGGAGGAGGGAGCATCTGTCTGATCGGAGCCAAATCAGCCCCAAATCACACATGAGGGACCTTCAAGGCAGGTCACCATCACACAGGGACAATAGAGCGGGGGACCCAGCTGTCAGTGGTGATGATGCCGGCCAATGGTTTAACAAACACACCCTTACAGCTGGGGCCCATTAGGTCTCCCACTTGCCTCAGTGGTTAAGAGTGTGAATGGGTGAATTCTGGTTTGTTAATCCACTCATTTATCAAAATGTCGTAAGGGACAAGAGGGCACATCAGTCTAAATCACCTCCGAATTGTTCTGGGTGAAAAGTTGTATTTAAAACATTCAAATGTTGTCAAACAATGTCTTCAAATATGTTAAAGAGAGACATTTTTTATTTAAACCAAGAAAATGGCTAGTGATTTAAAACAGAGTGAGTACATATGCTGTGAATAAATCACCATATTTTATTGGAGAGGCGACAAAAGGAAAAAAAAGGGACGAATACGAAATAATGAGAACGATAGAGACAACAAAACAATAAAAACAGTGTCAGCCGTGCTCGTCACCTATGATACCGCACGGTTGTGTCTCCAAGCTTTAAGCAGCTGTGAAAATAAAGCCTGATATTGACAAGCTGCCACTGCACTGCAGCCTGCAACATAAAAGGCTTAGAAAACCCAGTCACACAGCTCTTATAAAGAGCGGCTCCCAGACTCATTGCACATGGAAATGGACAGAAACCCCCTCAAAAGCAGACAGGATAACTGAGATGCTATTGAACAACAGTTAATAGTGACGCACAGACAGACATAAGTCATTTACACTCAGTCAATACCCCCTTTGTATGTCTTATAGATGCGCTTTACTCGAATAAACAATACCATTTCGACAGATTCAATTCCATCTGCAGGAGTGGTTGGGGCCCTCGACATCACAAATGTTTATTATCACCATTTTTAAACAAAAAAAACATTTTCCAATTGGAACAAATTGAAGTGTTTAACAGGATATCACACATTTCCTGCTTGGAAATCGCTCATACTTAGTCACAACATGACGTGGCACGTGCATGCATGTTCTAATACAATGATTAAAGCATGGCTCACCTGGTATTGGGATGACAGGGATATTTTCATTGGCCACCACCCGTGGAGAGCTGCTCTCCTCCACATAGAAGTGAGCTGTCTGGAAGAATCTCCTACGGGGACACAGAGAGCAGCACAGCAGGGTTTCAGCACAGTCCAACCACACACACCTTTATCAGATAATGCAATCCCAGATAATTCCGGGGGGTAATGCACGGGACAGATAATGCTACAGTAAATAGCATTTGGGAGTCGTTATCACATTATTCTCAGATCCAGGCCGTCGACATCGGCATCTAAATAACGAATGGCGCGACACGAGGACGGCGGGAAAACTGCTGCTAATGAAAACCTCAGAGTAGTTTGGGACACAGCTGATCGCACACAGATAGAGCAAGTGGCTCCTGAAAACACAGCCGGAGCAGACTGCGGGGAACAGGTAAACAATTCCCAGCAGTACACACACACACACACACACACACACACACACACACGCACGCACGCAGAGCACAGCACCAAATTTAACTCTTTACTCAAACTGACGCCAAAACTCAGATCACCTCTAGGGTAAAAAAACACATGATTTTCATTGAACCCTGCCACATTGTGAGGATTCCTCCACTAAAATATACAACTGATGGCAGCTGCTGCTACTTAAAAAGTTCTCTGTTTTGATTTGCATCTCCACACAAAGGTCATTCCTGAACAACATGAGTTCAAGGTACAGAGTTCTGTTTGTTTCTTAGAATATTACAAATTCTGAATGTTTTCTGGTTTAAAAAAAAACTAGAAGCACACACAAAATAAAAGTTCCTCCATTTTTGCAAGCCAATAACAAATAGAGGGTCTTATGGCATTGCACAGCCTCTCAAGCCTTAATCCTCCCCCCCTCTCTCTCTCTCTCTCTCACACACACACACACACACACACACACATAAACATAATAGAACAATAACTGTAATAATAATTCCCTAACACACCAATTGAATCCTACCTGTACTTGATGCAGAGGTATGAGCAGACGCTCGTCATCCTTTCAGACAGATTTAACAAAAATAAAAAAAAAGGTGGCAAAGCATTAAATAGACAGAAAGAGCGAGAGAGAGAGACACACACACACACACAGAAAGAGAGAGAAAGAGAGAGGAAGAGGAGAGGGTGGAAAAAAATGAGGGGGGAGGAGAGATCTCCCCCTGGCTTGCATCACATACTCCCAATCTAATGGTTCCCTGTGGGTGCAGATGAGGTGTAGGTAACAAACCAGCATTGTCAACACCTCTCTGACTACATCAAGAGGCCTCACAAGAATAGTTTGCATTGGGGGAAATGGAAACTGGGATGATATGAGCTCTGTGGATGAACGTCAAGTGTAAAGACAGTGGAGTAAAGCATCCCACAGAGTCACTCAGACAAGACAGGATGTCTTCACACTTCAACATCAGTGATTCTTCTTTTTTTCAAACACCTCGGGACTACTCTTCCAGATGTGCTCGGTAACTGCAGCAATTCATTCCACTGTAGAAAGACTCACACATTAAGCCAAACAAGCTAAAAATAAAGACTTTAATGTCTTGCTAAACTTCAGTGGACGGCTCATAGATTACATCTTTTTTTTTTTCATTTATAAATCAAATGAGAAATGTTGTGAAGTTTTTTTTAATTATCTAAACATCTGCAAGCGACGACATTAACTTCAATAGCAGCACTGTCACTTAGTGAGACTACACAGAGCATGAAGAGTAAAGACAATGCGAGCGGCTTGATAGCATCATCTTTTATCATGGTCTTTCCCAAGGGGAAGCAGACATTGTCTGTGAACTGTGTTGTCACAGCAACAGCTGTGAGGGCCATTTTCTAAACCCAATGCTGCCCCTGCTCAGTTTCTCAAACACCACCAACTCTCACTAATTTATTTATAGACCGACTTCACCAAGAAAGTCCTGTTGTTTTCTGTCGTCTGGATTATGAACATAATATAAATGGAGCTGACAACCAGGCTTTTTCATTTACATTCCAGGATACAATACATGTTGCTGTCCCATAAACATCCGCCGCAGTAATTTCACACAAACAGCACATGAATGTTTCTTGCTTATTTTAACCATAAAAAGGGCCAGGAAAAAGTGCTTTTGCCAATTTTTCAAGAATAACTTTCAATATCTGGCTGTTATTTACAATTCACTGCATTATAAAATAGAGTATTAGCAATTGAAAGTGAAGAAAACACTGTAGTTGTACATGAACACCAGATTTTGCAGTATAAAACATGTTAAAAATAAATTTTTATGGAGTTTTTGTACTATTTTCCATATTTTTTTCATATTACAAAGACGCTGTTTTTTTTTGGCTTCCTGAAACAGCACGAGTGAAATTACCATAATAACCACATGCCGGCTTTGAAGTGCAACTTCTGCGCTTTCAGAAACAGTCAGAATTTTTCCCATAGCACAAACCGTCGCATAATTACGGTAATGCAAAGTGCACTTGTGAGAAAATGCCCTAACCCAATGGTTATAATGACCCTGGTAAATTTCATCACTTCCATGGGGTCCACAGCTTATCAGAGAGGCTCCAATAATGCATTCAAGAAAACTTGTAAATTTCTTCACTTATGCCAACACACACATGCAGCTCACTAAGTAAATATTTCCTGTTGTTGCCACCTCGTGGGAATGCATGCACTACAAATAAAAAACAATATATATAATTGATCATTGAAAACCCAGCGAGGGTGCAGAAGCCTGCAGGCCTGCAGCCCCTCGCTCAGGCGGGTGATGGGTGTGATGTCAGCACACAAACATGGTCAAAAATGGATACAAGTGCTTAAAACTGACATATTCACAGGTCTGAACATGTAGCACACACACTGGAGCAGACGGGAAGACAAGACACACATGCAGACATGTCACTAAAAAAGTGTTAAGCCAAATGTAATGTAATGTAATGATGTCAATTGTAATAGACTCTGTCCTCACCTCCAATAGACCATCACAATCAGCAGCATTATGAGGCAGAGCAGGGTAAGAGCGGACACCACCACCAAAGGGACAATCCACACCATCCTGCCCATTCCCGGAGGTGGACTTCGGGTGACGTTGGACAAAGTGGTCCGGTCTGAAACGTAAAACATTCAGGGATAAACACCAATTCACAAAACTTCACAGAAGTGTAGGAATAATTTTTTGATAATGACAAAATCTTATGGCGACAAAAGAAACTCAAAGCAAACCAGTTCAGTTAAAATTGTGCCTCTGCTCGTGCAGATAATAACTTCAAATTATTGAAATCCTGAGCACAGCATCAGCATTAATGAAAAAATATTTCTGTATTAATGGCGATGAAGATGATATTAAAAAAAACGACACAACAATGGGACAAAATTATCTTCAAACCCGTTCTCCCTTAGTGAAAACCGTTGTGATAAATGCTAAAAGGAAATTCCTCAGGGCACCAGCCCTCTGGCAAACCGCTCTCTTCTGCCTCTGGGGCTTAGTGTTGACACAAAAGACTAGAGCTTTGACTTTGACTGGAATAATAGCAGAGATAAATGTCTTAAACCAATATATTTGTTCAATGAAATAATAATAAAGTGCCGGTGCTGTTCACCAAAGTCTGGCATAACAGCTGACAACAGATGAGCACTGAAACTAAATTCATTGGGGGGAATTCCGTTTAAAGATGTAAACTTGAAACAGAGGTTGTTTCTTATCCGTGTCCTCACCAGTGTGGACAGAGAAAGGCCAGATTTTCCTGCCGTCGCTACTGATCTTCGGCGTCAGCGTGGAGCTCTCGGGGATCTGCATCTCAGAACTGTCATTGCGGGGCTCCTGAGTGAAGACGGCGTTTGCATCCGTGCGGTTCTTTTCCGCGACGACCAAACGGTCCTCCGCCGTACTCGCGGGTACCGCGGTGCCTTTAGCCGTCGGCTTCCCATCGCCTTTCTCTTTGGCTGTGGATGCAGGGGTGGGGATGATAGGCTCTACGGACACTGTGCTGTTGTCTTGATTTTCCTCATTATCAGGTGCATTCTTGGGCTTTTTCTTTTTCTCATCCTCGCCCTCCTCCTTCTCCCCTTCCGTCTCCCCCTCCCCCTCCCCGTCCTCGCCCTCACCCGCAGCCTGTTTGTCCTCAGACGGGGTGTCCGTCTCTGAGCCCTGGACACCCGTTTGCTCAGTGCTGGACTTTGCAGGCGTGGCTGTCGGACGGTTGGAGTTCTGAGGGGCTTGCGGTGAATGTGTGGGCCACACCGAACTCGGCAAAGAAGAAATGACCCCTCCGCCAACACCCAAGCCAGCCAGCAAGGAGCTTGTCACTACTGATGCCACGGTGGCCTGGCTACCACTGGAGGAGGGGCCCATCCCCGTTGCCATGGAGACAATGGAGAAATGGATTCCAGACGACGTCCAAGTGGAGGAACCAGAACTTATTGGAGCCATATCTGCAGAGGAAGCTGGAGAAACTGTGGGCTGAGGGGCAGAAAAGAAGCGGTTATCCAACAGTACTGCTGCTGACATGTCCCTAAAACTTGCACTGCCATCTTTGTCTTACCATCCCGGTCTTCACAATACGAGAACCTTCAAATATTCTTGTTGTATTTGCTGTGGGGGGACCCAGAGAGGAAGCAGAGTTTTCAAAAAACGTTATGTCGTATTCGAGTTGTACAAATTTCAAAACATGCAATGACAAGCAGCTACCTCTGAACAGCAGTGTTTGGCTGAAATCACTGCGGAGGTCATGTTGACACACCGCCTGCACTCTGAACAGGTACAGGATGTCAGGGGACACATTTGTGATGACTGCTTTCTGCAAGAGAAAAGAAAATAACATGGAAGTGACATTGGAATTGGTTATGAAAATGCACTTAACACTGTGGCTGCACTTAATTCACATTGCAAGTGCAAGTATTCTATTCGGAGCTTCACCGCTTATCGCGCGTTATAACCCACAGTTTCGACAAAGTTTAAAAAAAACCTAATTTCCTGCCAGATGTAATTGTGTGATGCAGTTTGCAAATGGCTTTACTTGTACACAAATGGCCCTCAGAAAAGATGAGTGATTGCCTCGGGTGTTGCAGAGAGCGTGTATATTTTTCCTCAAATAAGTCAAATCAAGGTGTCCAGAGATACAAACCCAAAATTGAAATGGAAATGAAGAGAGACTGACGGCACGGAGAGAAAAGTGGAGAGAGAGTACTGACGGTAAATAGACTGAGAGACAAGACAGACGGAGGGGAAACCACACAGACGTGCCACATAAATTCATATCTATTTCTTTCCACCAGGAAATAAATATTATAGAAGTTTTAGCTTGATAACCAACATCATTTAATCATAAAATTGTGAGAGCAAGAAGTGTTACCCGTCTGCCAATGTGCACAGTTCAAATAAAAACGATTATAGACGGTTCTTGGAACAATTGTGTGTTCAGACAAACAGATAATGCACACGTTGCTGTAGATAAAGGAAGGCTCTCAGGGTGCAGTATTGAACTACATTAAGCTGAACCGGTACAGCGTCTGACTCCAGATCAGAAAGTTGCATGTTCAAATCCCATCAAGGGTTATAAAAATGTCACTGGTATTTTAGGATAACACTAGTTTAATTTAAGTGGCAGATATTAAAGGAAACAAAAACACACCTAGTGAAGAACAGTATAAATAAAGGGTTCATTCAAAGCTAATTCTGATTCTTTGTTACAGGTCATTTATACAACATCGAAAACAAAACAGCTATTATTATATTTGATTTCTGGAATAGATCCTAAATGTGACACTCTGATCCTTTAAAGGTGGAACACCTGCTTGTCTCAAGGACTTGGTGAATATAATAGTTAAAGTTAATGTTCGGTAATGTGTAATTATCTGATCCATTCCCTTGTTTCTAAGCACCGGAGGATTTGGTCCAGACGTATTCTAGAATTGTCCTGTGACACACGGAGCTCACGATCAGGGAGTGTCTGTGCGATACACACTTTCAGAAAGCGCGACGCCCGGGTAGAGCGGGTAGGACACCGGTGATTTACAGCGGAGCGACAACATGCGCTGTTGGATTTTTGTAAGGGTATAAAATCAGAGAGAAGATTATATGGTGCGAAAACGAAGATCCGTGTTAGTGTAACCTTCTGCATGCTGAGAAAGTGGAGTCGTGATAAGTTAATCTTTCAGATATAAGAATAGAACCGCGCGACAAATGGTGTCAAAATCTACGGAGAGTTCTGATCAGAGGAGCTACACTCTCAGAGTTAGTGACTTGATCAAGTATTTACTGGTTTCCACGCTACAAAAGTAAAAAAAAGTAGATTTATTTTGTCTTCACTGATTTTATTAAGTCACCTATGACACTACAGTACACAGATCGATTTAAGAGAATGATTAGAATTTAAATGTATGCTAAAAGCAAAAAATAAACTGACAGAAAAAACCTACACTATTTGTATTTTCCACCACACAGCATATGTGTCTGTTGTGGTGTTGTGTTGTGTTATGGATCAGTGATGTGTGAGACAGGCCCAGGTGTCTATTCTTAGACAGCGGCGCGTCTGGGTGCTCATATCAACTGGCAGCCACACGTAAAGTTCGTCACAAATTGTCAACTCTTACTGTCGTTGCCGCCGATCCCGCCACCCTGTGATCCCGCCACATACACCTGGGGCTCCGTGAGCTAATCAGGGTCTTGCACAGGCGGCATAGGATCGTCTGACTCACCATGCTCTGGTCCCCCGTCTTGGTGAAGGTAATTTCGTCGGCGACGTCACGTTTCACCCAGCTGTAGGAGACCATGTAGCTGGTGATGGGCGGGTGGTAGACAGTCAGGGGGCGTTCCCAGCTCACCATCAGCGCCGTCCGGTTCAGTGGCTGGATCTTCATGCTCACTGGCGCACTGCTGCACACTGACAGAGGAGAGAGGGGATGTGTGAGAGAGGAGCAGAATGAAAATTAAATGTCCCATTTAAAAAAAAAGGACTCGGATCTAAATGCAGAGCTGTGGTCGAAGGGGCAGCTTTAACCATATTTATTTGTGATACTGTGTGTGGGCAGAACGCAGATTTCCTTTTAACAAGGTCGTTATTACCGCCGTCTGCTGACCTGACTCAGACATTTCCACATAAGAAACCACTAAAAGGTTAAGATAATACAATAACTTGACATTGAAAGCACTCCTGGGGTCTTGACTGTGGTCAGGCACGACATCAGACGTCAGGGTTGATTATTGCTCCAGACATTTTCACATTAGAGCTGATACAATTCATCGATTACTAAATTAATCGACAACTATTTTGATAATCGATTCATCCGATAGTTTAAGCTTCTTAAATGTGAATATTTTCTTTATTTCTTTGCTCTGGATAACAAAGAAATCATTAAAAGTGAATCATTTCGGTTTGTGGATAAAACGAACACCGACCAACATTTTTTTTAAGGTTTTCTGATATTTTACGGACCAAACGATTAACCGAGAAATTAATGGACAGATTACTCGATTATGAAAACAATCGTTAGTTGCAGCTCTATTTTCACGTCACACCAAAGAGAAACAACACAGTCAAATGTAGTGAGAAACGTGGGGTTTCGATTACACTGCAACTTCCTGTCCGTACACAATTTGCAAGATCATGTTGGTGTGACATTTAACAAGATGCAAAAGACAGATAAAGGACATTTTGTAAGTTGGCCTCAAGGTGGCAATGTAGGCTGCAGCATGGAGATTTGCAGAGGGATGTGTCATCATTGTATGAGTGCTGGACAATCTGGACATGCTTCTCAGCACAAAAGGGCAACAGCAATCAGGACCAAGTGTCACCTGACTATTATGCTCACATGGCGTCCATCAAATTGAAATTGTTCAGCGCATTTACGCCGTGAGGCTGTGGTGTGAATTACCGAGCATGATTATGTGAGAACGGAGAAAGGAAATCAGTGGGAGGGACACGAGGGAAAAGTGCACTCGCAGGAAAGCGCTCGACGTGTTGATGAGGTGTGACGTCCGTGAAATGCATTATAACACATATGATGTTTTGTTGTCAACTTCAGTGACACAAAAGCAGTCATTTAATAACAGCTGAAGACATGGAGTGCTTTACTGTCCGCATTACAACCATCGTTTGGTCTATGAGGTCATTTTTGTATTGTATTTGTTTCATTTATCCCTGATGTTTCAGCTGTTGTTGTTTTATAAAGTGCTTTATAAATAAAGTTGGATTGGAAAAAAATACCTACAGTACATTCAATAGCCGACCTTTTCCTCTCATTCCCATATCTGCTAAGATAACACAACATTTGTTCACAAGAAGTGGGTCAACCTGTCTTAAATGTGATCCGATAAGTGACTATAACATAAAAATAAAAGCGTCATCAAACTAGGGCAGTTCATTTATTCTATGACAACCTTTTAATATAGTCATTAAAATGACTGCTATTATTAACAGAGTAGCAGAATGACTGTTACTGTGTGATGTGTGTGTGTATCTTTTTTTAAGCAGTTAACACATTATACAACATCCTTTTTCTAAAAACCAGCTTAATAATGGATTTGCCTCAGTGGTACTGCGGGTACCACTAAGCAGAGAAGGAATCTTTCCTCCAGGCGGCTCGTAACATGAAGGGGATGAATCGACTCCTGTCAACAAACAGCCGTTCCGCTGTGTCTCACCTATCAGTGATCATCAACACTCTTTTCTCAGGAGCTATGTGCACACATTGTAATAATAATGGGGAAGCAGGAATTTCACTAAAGACACACAGGAGATACAACTGGCAGATGACCGGCGTTTCCTGAGCTTTGCGGCGATGTCAGCGTATTGCATATAAAGGCTAAATACCAACACTAGTACATCATCTATTGACCCATTCATGTGCAACTGTCACTGGAACGACTTCAGGTCAATAATGTCGATGGAATAAATCCATTGAGGGAAAGAAAGTGAACTGAATGCTCACCGTCATCTTCCATGTGTTGGTTCCAGTGTATTTGCGACTTTTCTTTCATTTATATCTCTCGACAATCAAAATGTGTTAGCTTTGTAACGTAGGTTTAATGCAACGGTCTGGATATTGTCGCCTAAGCTGCTATTGTCAGTTAAAACATAAACACAATAGTGGACGATGTTAACCCTTAGTGCTCACACGGCACGGATCTGTGCCGCAAGTGCAACCATGGTAATTTGCTTAGGGAATAATACACAACTCCTAATATGGACGTCCTGTGGGGGTGTGATTATAGGTCGCATATTCAGGCTTTAAAAAATGCGTTGTTTGATATAGTCATGATATAAAGTAGCAACAATTGTGCAGAAGTTAGAAAATAGAGCGTTTTATTTTCTTTGAACTTTGAACTGTGACATATTTCTAAATTTCACAAATTGAATCCAATTTTAAACATTTTGAGTACTTTTTGTGTTTTTATATTTTTTTTCCATCACATTGAAAAAAAAGGATATAAGACACTATATATTCTTAAAGCCTCTGGATATACTGTATGTTTTAACATAGTAATGGAACAAAGCAGCCACAATGCTCTGTGTTCTAAGGGTTAAAATAAAAATAATCACACCATCAACCACGCTGTGCAAAATCTAAACATAGTATACCATGTGAGAAAAAGGCTTGTATGCACATGCACCATTGAAGTGAATACTGTTCTATTATCATTGAAAAAAAACAAAAAACACACATATATATATCACACTAAGAAAACTCTGCATCACAAAGGTTACCTCTGCATCTCTAATGGCCAAACAGCCCTCGTGGCTATAAAAGCCACAGTGATGGAACTTTCAGTCAAGGTGTGGCCCCGGCTCTCACAACATTTACAAGCAACGCCATCATTTACTGTGCCCGGATAAACCCTCACTACCCCACAACAACAACAACAACAACAACAGCACACTTTGACAGATGCCACCCCCGAAGATAAGGCTGACACTATTTACTCCCAGAGCCGCCCATCAACTATGCATTCTTACATCTGAACAGAGAGAAATACAAAATGTGCGAGACACAAAGAGAAAATGAGCAAGAGGGGAGGGGAAGTGAAGAAAGAAAAGAAAAAAAGAAAAAATGGAGAGCTTCTGGTTCACATTCATTCTGCCCGGTGACATAATGCCACAAAAGCAATTTCACAACTTAATTTGCATGGGTCTATTTTAGCTGTGCCACATATTAATGATGATTGCTGATCGCCGCTGTTGTGAGTGCTCCAACTTCATCACAGGCATTACCAATCAATTCTCCCCACTAGACACTAACACCACCACTTTATGAAGCAGCAGCCTTTCTCATTAGTCTCCATAGTCCATGCGCCGTTCTGTTACAAGCAAGGGCGGCGGCAACACGCACACATGACACAGAACGGGAAAACTAAAAAAAAAGTGCTCCTTCAAAAAGCCCTGTGTGAGATCCGTGCTCCGCATTAATACGTCGTTGAATAAAAAGTATGGGAGTGATGTTCACTTTTCTGACAATATACAGTTTATTCTAGTGACTTTAATCATAATGTGCTTGCTATCAGTAATGTTACCATTACCAAAGATTGTTGTTAAATGAAGTACTGATTTGAGCTTGAATGGGTCAGCAATAGTTTGGAATTCGGACAAAGATCTCAGTGGTAACTTCTACTGTCGCTTGGCTTTTATTCTTTACAAATGAAACAGACTATGGAGGTAAAATCGTCTATTTACATATCTGCAAGCTGCAGATAGTCCTGCATGATTAGGACTACAGCGAAACCCGAGAGGCTCTGTGATAATACCACAGTCTGGCTGTAGAACCCACCTACTCAACCTCTGTCCCTGAACAATGAGTGTGCACACGAGGCAGATCTGTCAAACTTCCGCCGAGTAAAACACATAAACTACGAGTTACCTCTTGACGCCTCGGTGCTGTGGGGGTTTCTCAGGATCTCGGTCAAATCTTTCTGCCACGCGTCTCTCACAGCCGACTTGAAGACTTTCCTGTTGTCCAGATACTGCAGGGGCCGAAAGTTGTTCCTCAGGTACTCCACAGACTTGACATGATCCTGTTGCTCTGTTGTAAAAATGGAATAAAAGGCCTCCAGCTAGAGGGGAAGAAAAGGAAGATTTTGTTACGTTGCATGCGAGCGCTGCATCTCATATTTAATCCATGACTACATTTCTGACCGCTTGCAAGCAGCTGACACACAATTATCTGCAATATACGTTCACACCACAGGCACCAGCAGGGACCGACCTCGGTCAACATCCTGGCTACCGACCAGTCTGTAACTTCTCAATGGGGCAAAATTTGCGGCCATTGATTGCCATGAATGATCTCCTGCCTGCGTGCTGTAATGACTACACATTACTGTCCCTGTGGAATCGATGTGTTCTATGCGTGCTTGGGAGCAATGAATTACGCTTTCATAAAGACCATCTGAGTGCGTCACAAACATTGTAGCAGTGGTCAATATTCTCGCGGCACAAGTCATTTCGGGAACAAAAGATTTGTCCTCCCCTGCAAGCTGATAGAAAATCTACTGAGCCTTGCAAATTTCCACGGCACACGGCGCTCTAGAGGATATGCAGCTGGGCAACCTAAGGATTGTATGTATAACAGATGCAGCTAAAGACTCCATATGGGATCAGCAAAAAAAAAAAAAGAAAGAAAGAAGAAGAAGCGCGAGGCATGATTTGGCATACGTTATCTCCTCGAGTCACAGTGGCTGAACCAGTCGGAGGCAAACTGTTGTAGGTGACTGCAGTAAAATGTTTTCATCAAACATATTAAATGGCTACAGCAATAACTCAGATTAAGGAACATTTAAATTAATGTGCGGCAGTATTCTTTTTAAGAGCCTATAGTCACGGTCTCAGACCCAGAGCATGATATATGTATAAGCGCTGTCTCGCACTATCACTCAAACGCCAGTAATTGGCTCCCCACCTTCCCTCTTAATCATCCTGTGTATTGGCAGTCATAGTTTCATGAGGAGGAACGAGGGCAAAGGGAAGAAAAGAGGAAAGGTAGATGAAGGGGGAAATTGCTTGTGTGGCAACAGCGTAGGACAGCAAGTGATCCACTGACTGTGTGCAAATGGGATTTGACTGTGCGTGGATAACATAGCTGTCTGGGTACGAGTGTGTGTGTGTGTGAAGACTGTACGCACCTGCGAGTAGGACAGGTACACCGGCCTGGAGAAGATGATCCACTCCACCACCTTGCTGCAGGGAGGCGTGGTCAGAGAGCCCGTGTAGCGGTAATAACTGTCCACGGACGCCGGCAGCAGATCCCTCAGGATAAAAGACCTGAGGTGGGTCTCTTTTTCTGGGAAGACCACGGGATCCAAACGCGTCAGTACACAGGGAGTGACAAAAATATGACACATTTAACTCTGAACGGCTCTTTAATGCTTAAAGGAATACTTCACCGATTTGCTTTTAGCTTTGTATTACTAGAATAGGGCTAGTATTTTATAAAAACAAATGTGCTTCCCAACCTCAGTTTGCCCTGAGTCGAGAAATATCTCCATTCTTTTTTTTTTGTTACGTGCCCACCAGTGACACTCTGTCCGAGGCTTGAAACTGCGAGCGTTTTTATAAAATACTAGTCTAGTAATATAAAGCTAAATGCAAATCTGTGAAGGATTCCTTTAACACCCTTCATATATTGAGTTACATTGACAACGTGAGACCATTTGCTCTCCCTGTGGCATTTTTAACACTTCACCAGTGGCATAATGGTGAAAACAGTTCAAATCTTCGCCACTTGTTATCACTCTGGCAAAGATCTGTGTACTCGATGCAGAGGGAGGGGAGGCTGATGGGAGCATGCTCATCATTTGCAGGGGCCTACGGAGTTTAAGGCACGAGTACCTGATCTGTTGCGGCGCAAGGCTGAAAAATAACAACGTGCAGCACTTTGTGATTAAGACGAATAACCCTTTATCGGCCGTAAATACGCTAAGTGGCTTGTTTTTTCCTTCCAGTACAATGTGGAAAAACCGTCTCTCACAGCTCACAAGCCTTATCTGAAAAGAAACAGAGCTTTGGGGTGTGGTTTGCATTTGATTAGCATTACGGAGGCACTGGCAGTCTTGGCCGATGCCTCATCTGTACTCAGAGTCAAATTCAGTATTCACAGCCTTTCTTCCCCCCGTCTTCAGGCGGTGTACGTGCCCTATCGCTCACGGGCCGCCGAGATGCTGATGGATGGATGACTGCGGGATAACGAGCTCGTGGAAAACCAACCACCCAAATGGGGGGAGGAGACGATGAGCATTTAGCAGCCGGCAGGAAGAGAGTCCAAAAAAAAAACCCCACCACACCCGCACTGCGCTCAGCTGGGAGATGAGATACTGTGGCGTGAGCAAAAACATCTGTGTAGCACAGAGTTCAGCCACTTTTGGAGACTGATGGAGATTCATCACATAATGCTTCTTGGCATTATTGGGGTTGGATAAATAAACACAAATATGTCTGTGTAATAAAAAGCAAAAGGTGAAATGGCCTCCCAGTTATATTTCTAATTTTCTTGAAATTTCATACCACGTGTCTCGCCAAGAGTTTCCCTTTTATTTATAAATAAGGACTGGCCACATTTACATGTGTGACACTATGCATGCTACTTCTATACGTCCTCGTACATCCACGTATGTTCGTGTTCACACGAAGGAGAGTCAGCGGGCAGGTTGTAAAACAAGGCCCCAGTGCGTCCGCGTTAACAAAGCCGTCATGTCAGCCAAAGCTGCAGTAAGGGATTACGCAGTCAAGTTAAAACATCTGCTGATGGTCTCAATAAGTCATGCCGGCAGTAAAGTGAGCAAAGCAGCAGTGATCTAAGACAAGAATGTCACGACGATGCAGCATTAGATATTAATAGTTTCAATGTGAATAAGAGCCCTGGCAGGAGCTGCACTCAGTGATAATGTACATTTACATCCGAGTGTTTTCTAATTGAGGCTCTGATGTATTTTGTAGTTCTTTTGTGCAGAGTGAAGCTGGTCTCTAACTGAGGAGTTACATTAGCAGGGCAAGTGAACCAATGTTTTGTTAAACTCTCCTATCTTGTGTTTGCACTTATTTGATGTAAAAAAAACAACAACAACAACAAAGGTGCACTTTGGAAGCAGAGAGGAGAACCATGAATTGTCATGAGCAACCGAAACATCAAAAACAGCCCATGTAAGAGGCGATTTGGTGTGGGATTATTTCCCAGTAAATTAATCCCCTCAGCAATGTTTCATGTACAGATTTTAGTATGACGAAAAAACACAGCACATATGTGTGAAATAAAAAATAAAAATGAAAAACACTTCAGGTAAACATAGAACAATACATTTGTGGAAATGATACAGTACATAAATGCACCGACTGCATGACTCAATTGAATTTCATGGGTCTTACGTTGCCATTACTTACCATGATGCACTACTCCTTTCAGGCCCTGGATGATAGGCTCCACAGCTGGATTGTCTTTTTGCCCCAGCTGCAGCAAAAAGTCCAGACAAAAGAGATTACAAAAGGGATTATAAGACTAAAATAACAAAAGCCACAGCAACTAAAGACAATCAATATGAACAAAACGCAGGGGACGGACACAGCAAGGGCAACATCCCGACAATACCGTATAATCAGGCAGCGAGGACAATACCATCTGTTCCCGTGAAGTTCACAATGTTAAGTTTTTGTGCGGTTGACGACACAATAGAGATGATTCCGTTCTCTGAATCCTCAGCTCTCAGTTTTAAAGGCTGCCACTGACGGTGGTGTTTCACGACTGTCTGCTCGTGTTCCAACAAATTCCACAAAAACAAGACATTTTCTCTACCAAACACACCACACGGGCAACTTTACAAGACACCACTGCTATCTATGCGGTCTACACTACAGTATACCGCCAATCCTTCCTGAGCCGTTAGGCCTCTCGTTAATTACTCGCATTGACTGAAGACTGGTAAACGTTGTTCCGTCCAACATTTTTGCAATATTCCCCATGTTCTACTTAAGAGACAAGACTGGACAAAACAGTGTTGGGACGCGGGGACCAATCTTCCCTCGCTCAACATTAATTCAGGTCAGTCATAGGAGAATAATTGTGTGGAACTGAATGCTGAATGTGGATAACCTGCACACCACAGAGCCCACTAATAGGCCTTTGGGGAGCATGAGAAGAACTCTCCTCATTGATTAGAAATGGTAAATCTGAGCCAATGTGTGTGTGTGTCCGCCTAAAAACCCCTGCACTGTAAACTGCTACTCAGCGGATTGTGTATGGTGGTACTAATTGCAGTAAGCAATAGGGTTGTCAGGACCCAACGGAGGCATTTAGGTCCGCATACACACACGGTTCATCACTGTCTAAGAGCAGACCTACATTGCAAACACCTGTGTCCCCATTCCAGCCTTCCCTCTGCCGAGAGCCGACCCCCTGACCTTACACTATTAAGCTCGACGTCGGATGGGCGTTGATCACCCGCCATCAATCGCGAAGACGCCGCTAATGGGTATGAAGAGTGCGACATGGCAGGGGATGCCCGGAAATGTCAATGCTGCTGGTGTGTGCTTTTTCGCGGCCCATAAATCTCTGAGGTGTATTTACAGTTAAAGGAAATTAGGACCAATCTTGTCCATTAAGTGCTTATGTGCGCGGACCTTCAGGGGGGCAATTTGGAGCATCTCAAAGCAATCTGCAATATGTGCCACAGAACAACAAAAAAATAACGAGCAACCGGGTGAAAGGGAAATCTCTAATCCCACAAGATCACTTTCACTTCATATTCATCACACAATGAACTCCAAAAATGTACTGACATCTTCTTCATACTTGGATAAACCTCTTTTTCCATGCTGCAAGGTCCCTACTGTTAATATAATTGTCAATTAAGCTAATTGTCAACTGACAGTGTCATCCAATTTTCATATTTATTTTCTCATTTTCCATACAGTTAGTTTGGAAGCCTATGAAAAAGAATAGTTTCCATTTGGGTTAGGGTTACCACAACTTAAATGAAAGGATCGTCATTAGGTTTGGTCATAAAGTGTTGAGGAAACAGAAATCTTTCACCTGATGAAGGCAAAGCCATGCCGAGTCATGCCGGTGCCACGCTGCGAGTCTACGCAGTACAGGAGCTCAGGTGTAGTCATAGCTTTTCCTCCTATACCTGTATTGACCTCCGGTCCTGATGATACCTTACCTCAAAGAAGACAGCCATGGCAGCGATGACGCGTCTTTCCTTGATGGCAGCGCTGAGGCTGTCAAAGTCATCCGAATTGTAAAGGTAGATCTGCATCTGTGATGGGAAACAGAGCATAAACAGCTTGAGGAGTGGACAAGGAGAACGAACGGTCCCGTCATCAATCACTTAGACACACTGCCGAGGAGCTGATGAAAAGCAGTTTTGAGGGGCATAAAAGTGGGAGTATTTATCACTCTCATCAATCTCCCATAATCTGTGTCATTCCTTTTTGTGCGCTGCCACTCCTGGAGGAGGCAGAAGAAATACTGCAGCCCATTCCTCAGGGTGACTGTGCTCATAGTCACAAGCAGAGAAGAAGAAGAAGAAGAAGAAGGAGAAGAAGAAAAGAAGAACTGGGCTGAGGGAATGTGCTCTTCCCCTGCTTTGAGATCTAAGAGAATTGAGTCTTTTTAATCATTGCGCCCAATTACCTCAAATGTCTCAGCAAAACCTAAGGTTGTGTGAGCACACAAAGCATCACACACACACAAACCTCACACCTCTTAAACATAACAATTAAAATCTAATTTAATCAAAATCAGTTAATGATTCTAAAAAGAGGAACGGGAGCCGTCCATCATCACACTGCCTCGTGCATCTTTAAAGTGGTAAAAAAAACAAAAAAACTGTCATGTCTCTGTGTGAACCTGCTAGATGTTGATTAAATTAAAAGGCTGGGCATGTTGTTGAAAACCTTCAGTTACAATAGATACAGAAAATGAAATAAACAAAGAGTGTGTGCTGCAGTCCTAAGCCAGGTTCTAAGGGACTCAATCCAGATCCTTTCAGTCAAAGTTCTCTTGACTGCAACCATTAATGAAGCTAATTTGTTGTCTGCAAGGAAGAGAACCGGCCGTTCATCACCCCTCAGATGTTATTAACTACATTACCCAATTAAGCCCCCCCCCCCAGCCCCCCCGGCTTCATTTGCTCACTTAGCTTAACTCATGTGACCCCCGCTCTTGTTAACACCTCACTTTGGAAAACACAATTATCAGACAAATGATCAATTATTGCTTAGCACTTTTAGAGCGGCCAATAAAAACAAATGTTGCCAAAAGCAATTTAAATCATTTGAACGCACGCTTCATTTCACCCGTAGGTTTTTTTTCCGAGATCTGACAGAAAAACTTTGTCCATAACCACTGATGAAAGTGCTTGATTTTAAACCATTAGGTCGTCTTAAGACACCGAGTAACATCCAGACGTGTTCATTTTTGTGAAGTTCGAGATTAATGTGAAATTGCTGGATGTTGCATAGAGCACAGGTAACAGAGGGAACGTGGAAAACAAAACAATATTTGTGCCTCAAGGTTTTTTTCATCTGCAATCGTTTCCCCCTGTAGAACGCAGAGCCCATCAAGTCCATATCTCCTGATGCATTTACCTCCGTCTAAATTCAGTTTATACCACTCTCGCTCTTATTTTTAAGTTTTCCGGCACAAACACTGGAGCCGAGAGCTGCTCTGCATTCCTGAGTCCCACACATAAGCACAAACAGGTGAAAAAAAAAAACACAGTCATGTTTGGCATGATTTCCCAGGACAGTGAGATATTGAGGCGAGACAAGAAAACTGCAATAAATAAGTTTGTGGTGCATGGAAAAAAAAAGAAAGAAAAGAAAATCTTCTCATTTGTTGTCAGAGCGACAAAAATGTGTTCTTCTGTATTCCTTAAAACGACTGAGCCACCAAAGCACAGGTAAACTTCACTCCACTCCACTCGCACATAACCAGCCCCCTTATTCTTATTCTTCCACTTGAGCACCCAACAAAAGTGATAAAGCTACTTTCACACGTAATTAAGTATCACTAAAATTCTAACAGTGGGCGCTGAACTTTGCGTTGAACGTCGCAGATTTCTAACAACAAAGAAGAAGACGATCGTGGGCGGGTGAATTTAAATGTAATGAATGTTTTACCTGTGTTTGTTGTTATTTAACCATCACAACTGTTCTAATTGACGGATTCAAGTATTAATATCAGCAGAGAGAGAATCTAAACTTAAAAGGATTCTGTGCTTCACCAAGCACAGTAACAACTGGTTTCTTCTCTAGTTTCAGGACTAGACTAGAGCTGAAATAATCAATCGATTACAAAATTAATCGACAACTATTTTGATGATGTTAAATGTGAATATTTTCATCATTTCTTTGCTCTGGATAACAAAGAAGTCGGTAAAAGTGAATCATTTTGGTTTGTGGACAAAACAAGAACATCTGAGAAGGCCATCATTTCCACGTTTGACGAACACCGGTCGACATTTTTTAAGGTTTTCTGACATTTTATGAAAATAATCGTTAGTTGCAGCTCTAACGAAGACTAAAACGTACTGCAACGTTCACTCAGTCCATTCCTTCATTCATTCATCTGCAGCACTGTGTGCGAACGCATACCCGTCCGAGGTATGATTTGTAACCCATGTATAATTAATCTAACCTTGGTGACATGCTAATATATTATTAGAAAGATCTCACCATGGAACCCCGAGGCAGAAGAAATCCGCTCTTTCATTTTTCATTGTGCTGTTTGAGCAAACAGGTGGTCCATCCATCGATTTCCCCTCTTTTCTCCCACCAAAAAGACTGTTGTTAGATTAATGTCATGACAGGAGCTACAGGCTTTTCCTTTCTCTTTTCTTTCTTTTTTTTTTTTTTACATGACCACATTACAAACGCAGAGCAGTTCCATAATGCAGCGGCGTGGATTTATCTTTCCATCCGTTGCACCTTTGTGAACTACAGTATTTGTGTGTTTTCAAGCTCCTGGGCATATTGGCTAAAGGCTTTGGAGTCGCAGAATGATTTATGCAGTGTGGTTTATGCAACTCAGAGCTGACTGTGACTCATTTGAAAAGGAGAGCATGAAACGGTAGACTGGAAAAAACAGTCTTTGTTTTTTTAAAAAAAAAAGAGACAAATAAGCCTAGAGCGTAACCTTCAAGGTCACGCTGGTTAACCACAGAAGAGCGAGAACAACGTACACAAGTCAAAATGTAACCTCTGCTATGAAAGATCGCAGGGTGCGTGAAATGCAAACATTCTTAGCTGCACATGTTGCGTCAGACGTAATATAATGTAAAATACGGCCGGTCCTGTCAAGGCATGAATGTGAAAAATTAAAATGCCATATCTTACAGGATGGAGCAGTTAAACGGCCGAAGGCTACATCCGACATACCCACACTCCGCTTTGACCATTCATCATTTGACTTTGCTCTTTCACCTTGGGCTTCTACGGTGTGAAATAAAACAATATGTTTGATACATGTGCTCCTGACTTGTGGATAAATGAGAATTTTATATCCAAAAAGGGGCAGACGGACCTCTGTGCTGGTGTTTTTCTTTGTTCAGTGTGTGGTGCAACATTTACAGTATACGTGTGCACACGTGAGAACACTGAAACTGCAATGAGTCTGAGCCGCCTTGTTTCTTCTAAAGTGATAATGCATTGGAACATTTCTCTGTGACGTAATGAAACCTCGATCCCAATCATACTGTAGAGTAAGTCCAGTGTTCTTTGGCTTGCATGCTTCTGATATTCATGCGGATTAAATAGCACAAAAAGAGCGTTACTCATCCTTTAAGTGACTGAGAAAGAACCAAATGTCATTTACATCCAAATTGCAGAGCTTCATTCAGGCATTTTGTATACCATACATACATACATAGATTTTTTTAAGCATAGATAGTCTATATGGTTCTTATAGTTCTTCGAATCTGTCGATTATTCTCTCGATTAATCGTGAAATGGTTGGTCGTTGGTCCATAAAATGTCAGAAACATTTTGTCAAACCAGGAAACGATGACGTTCTCGAAGGTCTTGTTTAGTCCACAAACTGAAATGATTCAGTTTAAATGATTTATTTGTTATATGGAGCAAAGAAACTAGGAAAATATTCACATTTAAGAAGCTGAAAGTTACTGTATGTTCTGTATAACACTCTATTTTTATAGCTGAAAAACATCCTCGTCCTTTTAAATTTAATTTCAAGACAGGCATTGGATTCTGCGTTGCTCGACAAAAGAGGTTAATGTAAACTGTGGTTCACGCACAAAGATGCGCTATGCTACAAATCTTAAGTATATCTCACATCTATAAATGATCCATCTGGGGGGCAAAGTTTCCATGTTCTCGCTCAGTTGTTTTTTTCACGGCAGCTCAAATTGGTCATTAAAGTGGATTCTATCGTCTTATTTGGAAGCGGCGCCATCAAAGCAGCCACATGCACAACAGCTTTATAATAGCCGTGTATATAATCCCGGTGCCCTTTAACACTACACTGAACACAAAATGATGTGTCGAAAAAAAGAAAGAAAATAAATCTAATTACTCAGCCATTCAGCATCAAAAGCCACGCCTGCAGAGAGGGCTCCAAAGAAAGAGGCCAAGAAACAAACAAGGAGGCCTCTAGCTGTGCGTGTGGAGATACGACAGAGACGCACACCGACAGGCCTTTTCCCATTTTCATACACCGTTATGTTTACGCTAATTATTTGACAACAAATGTGGTAAAAGACATTCTAAATGAACCCCCATAAAAAGAATGCAATACTATATGACACATTTTTGTCAATTTTATATAACAATGGGAACAGCAGTGAGTGTGATAAAACATTTGAAAGTCACAAATAACTCGTCTTTGCTGGGCATTTACACAGTGGGATTTCTTCCTTAATCCACGAGCCAGAAGAAATAATACCAAAAGGTTTAGACTTAATACCCTTATATCTGCGCTACACGAGTTGGTTATGTTTGTTAATATTTTTTTTCCCTACTATCCCTTTATTATTCTCAGTCTCTTTTCTCTTCTCTGTCGCTCTTGGTATTTTGTCAATAATAGGATTGTTAAATCAGTAGTGAGTTCAAGAGCAAGGAACTTCTGCTTCACAGTTCATTTCATTTAAACTCTTCACACAAATTAGATTTCATTGAGTTACTGAATATTCACATTTTGTTACATATTATAGACCCTTTCATTGTATACAAACATTCCAACCCTAGCGAGAACTGAATAACACTGAATATCTTCTTTCGTTCCCGATTAAGGATCGCGAACAATATCTAAATATTATTTAGGTATTAGCACCTGCTCGGGCGAGGTTCTAAAGCAGGGGTGTCAAACATACGGCCCGCCAGAGGGTCCAATCCGGCCCAAAGGATGAATTTGTCAAAATTTCACACTATGATTACAATCTAAACGTAAGGTCAAATGTAATATTTTTCAATTCCAGATACCTGTGAATAAAAGTTTATGCCTTTATAGATGATGCGTAAACAGTAAATTTATTGTTGCAATTGCACTTATATTTCTCAAGAAATGTCATGTTTTGTTAAAATATCCTTCATTAAATGTAAAACAAAGGAGAAAAAACAAAGGAGTTCTTGTTGGTCACTATTGTTACTGGTCCGGCCCACTTGAGATCAAATTGTGCTGTGATGTGAGTTTGACACCCCTGTTCTAAAGAGTAGGTATTATGCAAAGATTGGTCACAGGAAGAGACGTCCCACACACAAATCAAGCCGAAAACCGTCGAACTGCAGAAAAGTTAAAATCATAAAAACGTGGGTTTATCTCCAACAACTACGAGCTGGTAAATGATAACTTATCTGAAATGAAGTGAGCACTACGTACAAACACGAGCCTCTTTGACTGCAGTAGCATCACCACAGTCTTCTCTTTTTAATGCTTGCAGCCACAGACAACGTCTATTTTATTTTATTTTATTTTATTATTTAAAGAATGAGATCCTGTAGGGATTCTGAAGAACACCATTTCAAAGCCAACTACGCTACAAGTAGGCATTGTATGTGTTGGATTGCTGTACACTGCACGCGCACATTTCTGTGACGTGGCTCTTGAAAGTGTCTATACACACATAGGGAAACACAGACGCACTATGGTTCCTACACTCACATTTTCTTTTCTGTGAAATTTGTAGACTCCAAGCATCATCACTGAGCATTCTTTCAAAGCTGGAATTTCACTAAAAATAGCTAATGACCAAAGTTAATTTAGTTTTCTCTGAAAATCTACAGCAGCCTCCTTAAGAGGAGCTGAAACTGGATTTTAGAAACAATAATAGGTTGCCTCGATTCTGCATCGACACCCTGACACCAATGAACCTGCAGAGACGAAAATATCTGGAGAATATTTTGAGCACTATTGAATCTGTGCCTTTCTCTCTCTGGGTTCTCCACTTTCCTCCCAAAAACATTTGGTTTGATTTGGTGATTAAGCAAATTAGACACTCTAAATTGACTGTGAGTGTGTGAGTGAACGGTTGTTTGTCTCTATGTTGCCCTGTGATAGACTGGAAACCTGTCCAGAGTGTGACCCCGCCTCTTTTGGGACCAGTGACCCCTGTGACCCTCATGTGGAGGATAAAGTGGTAGAAGATGAGTGAGCGTGAGTGAATCTGTGCCACAAGTAAGTCTGTTAAAAAGTATTAACATGGATTAAAACCATCATTTTAGTTAAAGAGGATATATGTGTTGTAGTCTACAATAACTTGGCGATCCAGAGACTAATACGACTTCACCTATATTTAGCATTGTCAAGATCCCACATTGCACATTTGTCAGGATGTGTTGTAGCGACAGGATGTTCTACCTCCACGGGAAACCTCCTGCCACTTATGCCGTGTTCCGAGCCCGCTGATCCATTACTCTGTCCCCAGTGAAACTCCATCTTTTCAGCCTTAAAGCGACCTGGCAGTCCGGCACCTCTGACAAAGTAGTCGTCCTTCAGGAGAACAGCAACTGGAGACAAAGAAAAAAAAAACATGTCACAATCAAACAAACAAGGAGGAAAAAAGGAAGTGTATTAATTCCACTGCAGCGAAAAAAAAAGAGGGAGATTAGCTGTCACATAACTGATTCTAAAAAGGCTCAGAGAAGCGGATCACCTTCTTTCATGACTATCATCTTAAGATCAGGACTTAATTCATCTAAATGCTATTTGATCCTGAGATTACTTTATTATCCCTCAATATTCATCCATGCATTTATTTTGTACCTCTTTATCCTCCACATGAGGGTCATGGGGAGCTGGAGCCAATCCCAGCTGACACGGGGCGAAAGGCAGGGTCAAGTCGCCAGCTTATACAAATAACCCATCACTCTCACGTTCACACCAGTGTCCGATTAACTGATCACAAATCTGCATGTTTATGGGCAGTTGTTGGAGAAAACACCCACACACACACACACACACACACACACAGGGGAGAACATGCAAACTCCGCCCCCCGATCAAACATGGATCATGTAGCCCGCCCCTCATCATCCATCCAGCTTCTACCGCTTTATCCTCCACATGAGGGTCACGGGGGGGAGCTGTGCCAATCTCAGCTGACAAGTGGGGTACACCCTGCACAGTTCACCAGTCCATCACAGGAACACATACACTGACAAACAACCACCCACTCTCACACCTATGGTCAATTTAGAGCAGGGGTCTCAAAGTCAAATGACCTGTGGGCCACAGATGGTCCCGTCTGGTCAGTTGGGGGCCATCCATTATTCTGTACAGCACTTTGGTCCACTGTGTTTGGTTTAAAGTGCTTTACAAATAAAGTGGGATTGGATCATTTCAAAATGTAAGTGGTTGTTTTAATATGCAACAATAAAAAAAATACATATTCATGATGCAAAATTAATCTATTCGTTTAAAAATAAAAACATAAAGAAATGACTCGTTACAACTTGATATTGTTTGGAAGGCCACATGAAATCGATTGAAGGGCCACATGTGGCCCCCGGGCCGCCACTTTGAGACCCCTGATTTAGAGTGTCCATTTTGACCTAATCCCCATATTGCATGTTTTTTGGACTGTGGGAACCCGGAGAAAACCAGCGCACACACGGGGAGAACATGCAAACTCCATCCGACCGGGTCACGAACCCGGGTCTTTTTGCTGTAAAGGCAAGAGCGCCAACCACTACACTAACCGTGTGAGTAATGCGGCGAAGAAAGGTAGCCTTGCCGCTTTGATTATGTACTATTTTATTTCCATTTTGTTAACAAAATAGATCTTTAGTTTGGCTGCCTTGGAGAAAGATATTCAATTCTGATATCAGTATATATAACAAAACTGATCAAATTGCATTCATCCTTTCATTAGAGGTCATCTAAAAATTTTAAATCTTTGAGGAGGGGTATTCTTCTACCTATTGACCCTCAGCCTGAAATGCTTGCCTTTTTAAAAAACTGTTTCATCACTAGATTGAAAAGCAGTGGTGGGAACATTCACAATGATGCCATTAATGTGAGAGAGAGCACCTGCCAGCCTCCTTCTGTGGCCTTCACGTTCCATCAGTTGACGGTGAGAAGTTGTGGTGAGTAGATTCAGACAGAGCTATTATCTTTTTAACTTGTTGCACGGTTCACTAGGAAGATATAATAGCATTCACCTGCTCTGTGATAGTCTTCTCCTGGCTCGCTTTTTTTTGCAGAGCCGTAATGACATTGCTTCTGCTTGCATAATAGCTGGTGTTTTTACATTCCCTCATATGCTTATGACCATTTTATGCATTGTGGAAGATATCCAGCTAATTATTCTGGTGCAGTAAAAGCTCAAAGGTAGGCTCTTTTAGGTATTTTTCTGTAGCTAAAATGAATATTGAGTAGTGACACGAACAGTAACTGGCTTCTTTTAATATAATGCACAAGAATATAACTTCCAAAACACACTGAGTCAGTAAGAACCCGACTTTTTACCTCTCATCCAAGAGAGAGAGTTCTGAAGGTTTGTGGTGAAACCCAGGAAATGTAAGCTCTGTGAAAAGTGGGCATTGCTCAAAACTTGTGGACAACTGCCACCAAGGCGAGGAGGAATGATGCCAATCCAGTGGAAAAGAAAGGAACAAAAAGACATGCCTAAGAACAGAGATAAGCCATGTCGTCACACTGTTAAAAATAATCGCCTAAGTCATTTTTTTGTCAAAATAGTTTTTTTTGCCTAAATCATCTCCTCATGACGTTTAGTTATCAGTTTAGTTTATCAGTGTTTTATTGTTGACACTAATATTGGTAACACTTTACTCTAAGGTGTCTACATGAGAGTGTCATAAACATGACATGGGATGTGTCACGAACATTAATGACATTTGAAGTAACATTAATGCTCATGATACTTGTCATGTCATGTTTATGACAGGCTTGTGTGACTCTTATGTAGACACCTTCAAAATAAAGTGTTACCGCATCTTGCTTTAGTCACAAAGGCATGTTCAAAAAATTGCCTAAGTCATTTATTTCTCTTAAGTTACATAATGTACACACAGTGCTATTGCTATGCCAATAACCATCCTTTGTTACATCCGTTATGAGTACAACGATCAATAAATGTCATATGTTACACTTTTGGTGAAGTGTGACGATGCGTTCCATGAGTATCTCAAATTATATAGAATATTTCACCATTGGAAAGATGCTACTAAAACTGGGTCATCTATGTAGTAGAAATGTGAAATAATATTTGAAGCAAGTGCCTTCTCGGACAAGAATGGCAGAAAAATGGAATTTTGGCTCATGTAGATGAACGACAACAACTCCCAGAATGCCCTGCGCTCGCTGCCCTGCGAAAGTCTCGCCGTCTCAAGCTTCAAAGCAGACAGCGCTATTTGTGTAAACACACAAATCCCCATGAGGAATTAAATATATAATAAATATAAAAATACAAAACAAATTCAGGTCTTTTCCCTTGCAGCCATATCGGTTATAAGACTACATTCGATCATAGTCGTTCAGTTTACTCTGCAGAGCCGGTTAGCGCAACTGTTAGCAAAGATGGCGGACACCGTGTTTACATTCTGGGAATTAAGTCTCGTCCCCCTATGGGTGAGTCTAAAAAGTGCGGAACTGGTGCAGGGCAAAATTGGAAAGGGAGTTGTTTTACAACTCAGTGGAAAACTGAGGGAGGGAAGCACATTTGAAAAAAAAAAATATATATTACTGCTATTCTAGCAACACAAAGCCAGATGCAAATCGGTGAAGTATTCCTTTAAAAACTGAGAAACCATCTCTCAACAGAGGAGGAGGAGAAGGTCCGCAACACCACCTATCTCCCTCGTACAATGCTGTACTTTCAGCTCTCTCCGGGAGACTAAACAAGTTGACTAATTTAACGTTGTGTGACCACAGGTATTCCGTGCAATGACCTGGAGCTCTCCACAGCTGTAACTGAATCTAAGCGGAAGTTTCTATCACACCAGTGAGCGCTGCACACTGCCTTGGGTGCACCACAAACCTTCAAGAAAAACTCAATGTGTTTTTGATTACTACGACATCAACATCGGGCTCTTTACAGTCCATAGGGTAAATATTTACATGATATAAAATTTAGTGCAATTTTGTCAACTTTAAAATTGCACATCTTCCAAAAATCACTTGCTTATGACCATTTCATGAATTGTGGAAGATATCCTTGGGCCTCTATCAGTATAAATTTGCAGTGGAAATTATTTTCTATTTTATGATAACCTCATCTTGAATACTGATGTCAGTATTTGGTCTCAAATGTAAACTAAACCTAAACAAGTAGAAATAGTCTAATTATGTTCTTGAGTGAATGAAATTCCAGGTTACAAACCACCACATTTACTGCAGGTGGTAATTACAGTGTGTGGCCTGTAGTCTTTCAGTATACCAGAGGCTTCACATTTGGGACGTTACGCTTTGTACACACACATGTCAACTGTGTGTGAGAAACTTAACTATGCAGACATAAACTACCAACTCAACTCAAAAATGAGGTTTGGGTTTTCTGAGAACTAACGACTTGTTTTTCCTGGTATTTGCCAAATCAATCAATAAATAAACAAAATAAATTCTCCAAAATCTATCACTTTTGAATTTTACATCGCTCAGGAGGAAAGCGCTATATCAGCAGCCTTCAATCATTCATTTATTTTGATCAGCATCAGGGACAGGTTACCTGCTTGCCGAACCAAATGGAAGTTACGCAAGCAATTTATACTAAACTTTAAAGTTCAGACTGTGAACTTGTGAGGAGGCACACCTAAGCAAACTGTGTTTTCCATGTCGTCTCTGACAACATGGCAGAGTATCATCCTTTCAGTGTCCCGGACAATGTTCCTGTATCTGTAGTCTTCTACCGTGTATACATTTGACATGATATTTATATTACACCAGGTGCCGTGACGGCTGATTTCCCTCCCCACACACACACACACACACACACTTTACTGAGAGATTTAGTCAGCATCTCTGGGAGGACGGCCCACATTTTAATCACATCACAAAGCGAACCGGGACGATGAGCGCGTACACGCAAACACAGACTGTCAGCAGACACGGCGTACCGAGAGAACGAACGGAAATCGAGGCAACAGAAGCCGGATCACCGTTTGTAGGATGGCAGAAATGTCCACAGAAAAGGGGAGGGGGAAAAAAAGACGACAGGAAAATCTGAGAGAGGAACCATGTGTGATGAGGGATGAGCTGAGCCCTTGTTGTGAGGCAAGACAGAATCTGCGAGCAGCATTAACGTGCCAGTGCTGCTTAAGCCGACAGCCTACAGCATGAAGGAAAAGGTCTTAGATGCAGGAGATTTCTATAACTGAAAACATGCGGGTACAAAGTAATAAACAACAGGGGTATACAAATACCCATCGCACGAAGACAGATGTACAACCTATTTGCAAAAGATATTTACAGAAACGGTAGTAAGTCCCTGCCGCTGCAGTTATTGATGTGGCGTGATCCTGTTTTAAGCGCGGGGAAAGTCAAGGGTACGAGATGCTGGCTGGCCCTAGGAATCTCATTAGAAATGCAGCCCTTGCTGTGTTTGAACCCTTCAACAGCAGAGCAGGAATTAGAAGCTTAGCCAAACAGACCTTGAATCACAGCCTGTGAAAGAAGGGGAGTGTGTGTGAAAGTAAATCCTTGATCAATGCAAATGTCTCCGGAGTCCCGCGATTCCTGACGAGTTCGGTCAAGAGTTTGTTTGAAATTTCACTGAGAAATGTTTGGTTTAGGGAGCGCGGCTCGAGCGGCGGCCGAGAGTCTCACAGATCTCAGAGCAGGTGACGTCACGAGGGACAAATCCAAAATCAATCACAATGAACTTTAGAGATCCATTCACTCAGTTCTTGATTGACTTTCACATAGTGCAACTTTTAAGCCCCCTGTGCTGAATATGAGCATTTTATGTCAGCACCCCCTAGTGGAAGCCTTGATAAAGACACTGTGGGAAACAATGCTTACAATAAAACATGTTTCTTGCGGCACAGAATTCAGTATTTAGCATTTATATTAGGGCTGCAACTAACCATTATTTGCATAATCGATTAATCTGTCGAGTCTTCCCTCGATTGATTGAGTAATTGTTTCGTTCATAAAATAATAGAAAATGTTTGTCAAAGCTGGAAATGATGTTCTCAAATGTCTTTTTTTTGTCCACTAACCAAAATGAGTCAATGATTTATTTATTATATGGAGCAAATAAACCAGAAAATATTTGCATTTGAGAAGCTAAAAAAAAAAAAAACACACACTTTGTTTACTTATGAAAAAACCCTCGAATCGATTAATCGATTATAAAAATAGTCGATTCATTTATTATCCATTAATAATCGATTCATTGTTTCAGCACTCATTTCTATGGTGATTTTGTAGTCTCGATGACGCTGAACGGCATGTAGCCTAGTGGAGCCGGGAACCAAACCCACAACTCTACCACTGATCCACTGTCACCCAAACGTACAGAACCCACACCCAACACTTATCTTTTCTTGCATTTTCTTTTGTGCACTCAATTCTTGAGTTGTGCTTTATCAGTAAAACTTCACTTTACAATGTATTTATTTAAAATAAATGCTAACACTTCTACAGAGTCAACGACATGGATCCATCCATCCATCCCCAAAGCGTTTCCTGTTCATAGTCGAGTAATAAACTCATAACACACCACATAGAGCCTCTAGCCTGTAGAGGAAAGTTGTACCAGTCTCAGGTTAAATGTAATTTAGATGCATTTGCTTTGAAACCAGAAACTTCACTCATTTTAGGCAAGGTTTGTTCAAATTTACACTTTGCCAGCCCGTTAGTCCTGCACTGATTTGCATGAATTTATGTGACAACATTTTGAGTTTTCAACTACATTCCAAAAACAAAATGCTGCCATGGAGGGACCATGAAAGAGGAATGTGATCTTGGTAAAACACACAATGTCAAGGATGTAACTATGAGGTGTTCAAAAAGCAAAAAACACACACTTTTACACTTGAAATTCCTTTTTCAAGCACAAGAAAAACAACCCTCTGTTCTAATTCATAACGAACACTTAAGTGTTGAGTGAATTAAATGTTATAAAAATCAAATATAATCACAAATAACCTGAATAATCTCATTCTCAACTTTGTTACGCCAAACTCTCCGGCTATACCATCTTTAAACGTGTTTTACAGTTATTAAACATCCAACAACACATCTATGACTCTCAAGTAAACGTTATTCCAGTCAAGAAATTACTCTTCAAAACGATATTTGGTGGCAAAAAGCGCTTCCATTTTGCTGATTTTACGCGCGGCTGAGCAAATGAAATTTCCCTCTGTATCTGTATGTAGCCAAAAATTGCAGCCGGCCGTGTTGTTTCCGTCTTTGTAAACAAACAGCTGGAAACATCGCTCGACTGTCCCTGTGGCCCTGGTCGTCATGGAGGCTAACAGCTCTCGTTATGATCTCTGCGAGAGAAATGGCACCAAAAGCAGATGAGCTCAATTAAGGCCAAGGTTGTCACACACTTTACAAAAAAAAAAAAGTAGGTGGCAGTAGTTTGAAGTAGCTGTTGATTGAGTTAAGTTGCAAAGGCTTTCATAAACAAAAGCAATGCAGGCTGTGTGAGAAGAGGATGTGGAGTGACTGAGAGCGGCACAGAACAGTGGAGCCAAATGAAAAGATAATTGTGCACAAAAACCATCATGTGTAAAAGAGATAACATCTGTAAAACACTTGGGTAGAAGTATAATCAGAGATGCAGACCTGTCTTTCCAGTGTTTTTCATTGTGGTCAGGTTGGAGGACTCGGTGTTGAATTTGTCCAGCACCAGCTCCTGGTACTCCTCTGAAACCAGAGCTTGTTCGTCCGCGATGTCCACAGGCGACTGGTTCTTTGCCGCACATTCTGGATACGACGCGGCCCAGCCTCGGGGTCCGTGGCTCCCTGCGGAAAACAGAAAAGACACGAGAACCTAAGGATAATGCCGTCTCAAACACACACAAATTAAAAACCACTGTAACAATGTAACTGGCACGGCGGCGAGACGGTGTGTTTAAAATGACTCCAGTGGAAACTGAGAGAAGGGAGACAATGACTCTTTCATATTCATTCAGCCGCATCGACCTTTAAGTTTCCCCAAGACCTAGAAAAACAATTAAAATTCATCATGGGGCTCGAGGCAATTCCAGCAACAGTTGTCCAAATATGATTTACAAATATAAAAATGAGGTAGTGCCACAACAGAAGTAATGTTGGGGGAAGTGTTCATAAAAGGAAACAACACAACACACTGCCTTAAGCAAGTCAAGTGCAGTGTGTCCTGCAAACTAACTTCCTGTAGAATCCCCATCCACTGTCTGCACTTTTAATCCTCTATCCCCCACAGTAGCGCCCGTACAAAGGAATAATTCACAACCGACAGGGGTCCCCGCACCCCGCCCACCCTTGAATGGACCAACGCAACAACAAAAGGCGAGGGATCAGGAGGGGGAGAACAAGGAAACATGCATGGATTTTTAACACAATATTTATGATCCAATTCCCCACAGATTCCCGGGGCAACTTTGTTTCTGGCTCATGAAAAAGATAAGTGAACTCCTCTTCAAACCAACACCCGGGATCAAGTGCGGTTTATGTCTCACCATGTGTAAACGCCGTGCACAAGTCTCTCAAAAAAGACAGCGTCATTCTGATTTATTTAGACATGTTTAACTAGAGGATAATAATAAACATGCCTCATCCATCTCTCCAATACATATGCCACTAGATGGGATTAATTCTTTTCCCGAGAATTAGATGTATTAAGCAGCAAGAAGACCCGGGTTCGAGCCCCAGTTGGAACAAGGGCCTTTCTGCATGGAGCTTGCATGTTCACGGGGTGTGTGCATGGCTTTTCTCCGGGTTCTCCGGCTTCTTCCAACAGTCCAAAAACATGCAATATCAGCATTAGGTAAATTGGACACTCTAAATTGACCGTAGGTGGGAGAGTCGATGGTTGTTTGTCTCTAGTGAACCTGCGATGGACTGGCGAACTGGCCAGGGTGTACCCCGCCTAACCCCCTGTGTCAGCTGAGAATGGCACAGCTCCCCCCCGCGACCCTCCTGTCGAGGATAAAGATGTAGAAAATGGATGTTAGATGTATTTAATACCGGGAAATGAAGAAATAAGTGGGTGCATATATGCATCTATTGACGCCCAAAATGATCTTTTTGCAACTCCCTCCTCTGGCTAATGGGTACGTGGTCTGCAGCCAGTGGGGAAACATTTGGCTCCGCCATCTACTGGCTCTGCACTATCAACAAGTCTGTTACACTGCACAGGATAAAGAATTGCACTGACATTCATACTTTATATTATTGATGAGGGGGGGAGGAGAGGAGTGAAAATGACAAGTGCTAGGAAGGACACTTGTGCTGCACTGTGCACTTTGCTTTTGTGCCTGGTGCACAAGAGTCCGTAGTTGTACATGAACACCAGCTTGTGCGTGTTAAATCTGAAACTGGAACAGTATAACACATTTAAAATAACATTTCTTTGAGTTTTTGCCTCCATGTCCAAAAACAGGCCAAAAAATGGAGACAAAGAAGCTGATTTTTCGCATAATTACGGTAATGCAAAGTGTGCAAACGTATTGTCTGTGATATGCTTGGTGTTAAAAGGTTCATGTCTGTGTCTTGTCTTCTGAGAAGAAAACCTTTAAAAAAAGCAATATTTTACTTCATATTCATAAACTCAAGAAATGAGTAATTTGACGATTGTTTTAAGCCATTCTGTAAAACTAAGTCTATTCTACGGCTGTTCAGATTGTGAGAGGCTGCAAGCGCAATGATCACTCCACATTAACATTACATCTCTTTACTAGAGCAGAGCAGGCCCATTTCTCTTGCTTAATAACATAAAAGTAGATAATTCAAACGAGAAAAGAAAAAATGCCCATAAAAATGTACAACTGTGGAGCATGCACAGGCTTTTTATCACTTTATCTTAATAGGCTATTCTGCGTTTTACTGGTGCACGGCACGCAAACACACACACATCTGCTGCATGCTTTATGACGGAAAACTGTCAAATTACATTTATTTCACCTACGTTTCTAACCTAGGTTAGAAAAAAGGTGCTTCAAGAAACGTCTTTTTTGCCCAGTGTGATTATATTTTACATCTGTTGTCTTTAAAAACACTACCGGCAACTTTATGGATTTATGAGGTAGGGACAGCAAACAAACATTGTGATTGATTGGCGCTGCATTTGTGACTAATGACTGCATTAGAAAGCGGGATTACATTTGTTTTCAGTCATGGCTTTAGACTCACCAATACTGTCTCTGTCAGTGCAACTCTAATATCCCATAGTCTGGATAGACGGAGCCGTATTATATTGTATTATATATGTATTATATTAATACTAAAAGGCAGGAGGAAATCGGCTTGCAAATCTCAAAAATGTGAAACCATTTTCACATAAAAACCTCCAGACAAACATATTTCTCTGTTCTCTTCCATTCCATTAGATTTTTTGATTGATTCCAAGTTATCCATCAACTTACCAGCAAAAACGCAATATGTCTACAGCTCAAATGCTTAATACATAAGCTCTCTACTGCAGCCATAAAAACCCACTGTCATAAAAACAAACCGTCACCAAGGCCAACCTCAGTGAAATTAAAAAGAATCAAATCGATATGGGATTTAGAAGTTGAAGATATAAAAGATATTGGCATTGGGAGCAGATTAAGCAAACCCATGCGTATGGTCCTAGAAAACTAAAAATGTCCTCCACCCGAGGACCAGGCCATCATAACGTCTAACAAGTTTAGCTGGTTAAGTAATTAAAGGTATGGAATAATGTTTTCATATTTTCTTTTGGCAATTTGAAATGGATGGGTCATAAAAAATGTTCATTTCTAATGACAGTCGAACAAACCAGAACCTTCACAGACATGCATTAATACATTTTAATAAAGTTCACCCTTTTTCCTTTGCTTTACCAACAAAACTCTCCTCTCAGATCACACGACGTGAAGTTACTTTTATTATGTCCATGTTTCCTCATCAACAAAATATATAGAATATGCTGAAATGATCAAAATCCTCGGTCCAAACGTGGGGAGTTATCAGTGATTTGTGGAAACAGGTCTGGATCTAGGGCTAGCGATTATTATTAGCATCGATTAATCTGTCGATTACTTCCTCAATTATTTAATCCAGAATTTTTTTGTCCATAAAATATAGTGAAACGCTGAAACATGTCGATCGGAGTTTACCAAATCTGGAAATCATGATGTTTTGTTTTGTCAACACAACTTTTTTAACGTTTTAATTTTTTTTTGTCAAATCGAGCAAATAACCCTGAAAATATTCACATTAAGAAGCTGAAAGCCGGTATTAATCGTTAAAAAAAGAAAACCTCTAAAACCAATGAATCGATGATCAAGATAATTGACCGACCACTAGTCTATTCAAACCAAGAGCTCAGACAAAACCATCAAACAAACAAATTTAATCAGTTCAGTGACACAACAAGCTGGAGTTTAAGAGGTCAGTTGCATTCAGTGCCACAAAAAAAAGGTATAATCTTTGCTAATTGTCCATTCAAACACATCTCATTTACTGCCACAGAGATAATGCTGCCTTTGCAGAGCAGAAAAGGGAGGGACGGCGCTAAAATCAGATGAGGACGAGCTGCACAGCAGTCGATTAATCTGTCTCAGTGCCATCCATCAGAATGGCTATAATCCCAGTGGTTACGCATTTCCCCCCCCCTGCAGCCTTGTATAATATGGAAGAACCTTCCACGTGCGGGAGAAGAGATATCTGAGCCATTTCCTGTTATTACAAGAGATTATTTTTCATGTTATAACATGATCCAAATCTTTATTTTTTGACTCCGCTTTGTTGAGAATGTTTCCACCACAGAGAAATGCGCTGCCAAACTGAAGAGCGACGAAGTAAGTTACACTATAAGATAAATTAACGGTGTGGATTTCACATGGTTTTAATAAAGTTACTAATGGTGTGCGCATTAATCACTCGCTGGCACGACAGCAGCTACAATTTGGAGGTTCTGTGTCTGTTTGGCGTTGCAAATAATGCAAATAACATTTTCCACAACACTTGGCACGATATAAGGCCTGCATAGAGCCCATTAAACGTTGTGCAGATGCAGTTCGAGAGGTGGAGTTCTTAAAATGTACAGATCTTGATTTTTAAAAGTCTGACATACTAATGGGCTGTTATTCACAAGTCAGTGCAACTGAATCATGTACACAAAGATTGTCCTAGTCTAAAACTTGCGGCACCCAATCCATTTCGTTCAGCCTGCCACTTAATACTGAATTATAATAAGGTATTTCTGTATGTTTTTTGTAATTTATACATTTATTTTGCATGTTAAATATATATTTTTATAAATTAATAATACAATATAACACATATGTACATATTTTGAAATTATGTGAAATATTGTCACATATATCATTACCAGGATGGAATATCTTGATATCGTTTTGAGGTCATGTCACACACCTCTAATGAACAATTGGTTTGTCCCAGAAAGTTGATAGTTTTTCAACTTGACTGGCCCCCATCTGACCAAACCGACACCCAGTCACCCACTCAGGTCTTCTGTTCTGTTAATTAGTTTGTTTATCCGACTATAGCAGGTGGGTGTCACAAACTCATTTGAAGTTCAGGGGCCACAGACAGCACAATTTGATCTAAAGTGGGTCGAACCAGTCGAATAACAGTATAATAACCTTTGAACAACAACATATTATGAACAACCTGAAATTTCTTGCAAATAATAAGTCAAAATAAGTCTTGATATTTCATATCAAGACTTAGATTCTAATCATTTTCAAGTTTCACAAATTAATCCTGGGGGCCAGATTGGACCCCCCTGGACTATAGGCTAGTACAATATCAGTGTTATGCTTACAAAAAATAACTTGATGCCCAGCTGCATGATAATAAATGCCCACTGGTGACAAACTGCATTGGTAACAAGACAGCCTGTAAAAGGGACTTTTATGCTGAAGCACAGACTTATAAAATACTGATTATCTGTCTCTTTGCATCTAATATTATGCACAATATCTAAAAGGTGTAAGAGAGCAACAAAACATGAGTATGTTGTTCTTTGTTGAGTCAGTGACAGGTGTGATTATTTAGGTGTTGGGGCATTAACTGGTCATATTTTGTTGGAACCCTGAGCACCTTATTTTAATGGAACAATTCATTGCCTTTATTGTTGGTGTAATCTTCTGTTTACATCTTTACATTAAAAATGAACGGCTTCCAATTGGAAGAGGTGACTTTAAAAGTAGCTCATTTGTGTAGTGCGGTGTCCTTGAAGGATTCACACAATGTTACATTTGCATTTGCATCTACAGTGTGTTTATACATTAATATTAATATCACAGGCGCCAGGTCAAGTCGGAGCAATTCTGAAAATGTGACAGCTGCAAAACCAGCATATAGCCACTTAGGTGGCCTCTATCAGCGTTGGTGCTGAAGTCAATATTGGTCTCGAAGACGGTTTGTGGCAGTTTCAGAAAAGTTTTGCCTTTTACATAATTTTACTGCATCTAATTTATGAATTTGACAGTGAAAAGTGACGTTTGTTTTCCAACTTTAAACTAAGCTAAAAATGGTTTGATGCTGAATTTGATGATAATGTCAATGTTAGGATATTCAAAATATAAAAATCGTTGCTACTCAACTTGCCTCTGCAATTTTGCTTTTCCACTAGTGATAGTACCTGCTACCATTTTTAGTGCCTGCTCTGGTGAGGTTCCAAGTGAGGCGAGTCGATATTATGCGTTATGTTGTCAGAATGCTGTGCACCACTCACAGGAAGAGGCGAGACAAGAATCAAACTGAACAATGCCGAACTGTAAATCAGTTAAAAAGACTTGGGATTGTTTATTTGCGATGCAGCTCATGAAATAAAATGCAGAGGAATCATTTAGAAATGAGATCACGTGTAGTTGTGAATCGAGATTGCGATTTCTTAAACATTTATCGTGCAGCCCTAGTACTGCTCATAGCCGGTACTGAACAAATCTTTTTAATTAAGTGATTCTAATGATTCAGTACATTGAAAACAACTGCTTTACAAGTCACTAGTTACTAGTTTGTGTGTGTCGCACGTAAAACAAAGTCACCGCCGTTCCATGCAGCCGTGCTGTGGTGACTCCACCCATGTTGAGGAGGTACTATTTTGTAATGGAAACACAACCAAACCGTGTAGAGTCGAGGCGAGGCGAGCTGGGACCACGTAGTGGAAACACAGCTTAAAAAAACGGAATTAGCAATGTAAAGTTTGTGACATCCATTTAGTCTTTTAATCTCGCCTACTCTCAGCTCACGTTTTTTTAATGACGTGACACCGCTAACATTTATTAACTAGTTTTAAGTAAAACAGGCACATGTTTGTGTAAATACTAGGTACTTTGAGATCCAGGTGTCATCCCATTAACCTTGGAATAAAAAGCTGTGTCTTTGCTTCCATGGTTACACCGACAGAGCGACGATTGCCTTGTCATTTACTTTTCTTTTTTTTTTTTTGTCCCTCTGAGAGTAAGCATCCATGCTGTAAGCCGCCTGGCAGACATTTCCAGAAAATAAACGCGTTTATCAGTCCATATATATTAGAAATGCCAAAATAATAATGTGATAATGACAATGGCATCACATTGTAGATCTTGATTATACATTTATATATATATAAATATATATATATATATATATATATATATATATATATATACATATACATATACACACATATATACATATATACATATATATACATACACACATATATATATATATATACACACATATACATATACACATATATATCTATATATACATATACATATATACATATATATATGTATAAATATACACACAAACATAAATATTACATTTTAAGTAACTTGTACACGAGACAGTAAGTCAACACAAGAAGAGCAAGAATAATGTGCAGTGCAGGTACATTGATCTCATTTAACAGTGATTTTGAATATAAATCATAAAGAACTCTCCGGTTCAACTTCAGTTCATCGAAAGCTGAGAAGAGGAAGACAGAGTGTTTATGCGTGCAAGTGATTCAGGTACAGTTAAATATTATATAATATCTGCAACACCTTGTAGATGTTTTGACACGTATGGTGTGTTTGTACATTTTGCAGCCATAAAAAGAAGTTGCAAATTACAAAGAAATAGGAAAGAGGAAAGTTGATTTGACTGTCTAACGCGCATTGTTTGAGCAAACCTAAGAAGAGCAAAAGAGTACATGATGATGAAAAAGGGTGATGCAATTCTAAAACCCTATGAATCCGACGAATGGGGAGGAAAATAAACAGCTGTGGGCGGGAACAGGCTGTTGAAACACATCTGCTTAACACATTTGGGCTAATAAACATTATTGAGAAGAAGTAGAACTTAAATAAATGTTGGTATATTATTCAAATCCTGCCAGATATACATATATATAAAAAGTAAGCCACATTATTCTTATCCGCACACACTTAAAATCATTCAATCCAATCTGGAAGTACAGTATCTGCTTTCTCAGTGTTACTTCAGGCGGCGACCATGACAGGTGATGAAAGGCCCTGCAGTTCAGAGAGAGAGCTGGTTAATTAAGATTAACTACTTTTACACCGATGTGATGCCAAAGCCCAGGTGACATAAAGAGCACACGTGAGCCAGTAAATGTTCAGAGCCAATGGATCATCAATAATCTCTCCAATCTCAACACCGAGCGATATCGAATGCGACACATTTACGCATGTTGCATTACCGTAGTTATGCGACAGTTTGTGCTATCGGAAAACCAACATAGCCAAAGCCAACATGTGGTTATTACGGTAATGTCACCTGCACTGTTGCAGGAATGACAAAAACTCAAATATGTTTAATACTGTTCAAATTTCAAAGCTAACACTCAAAATCGGGTGTTTGTGTACAACTACAGTGTATTTCTTCCTTTTAAATTGTTAATACACTATTTTAACATGCAGTTAATTGTAAATAACTGCCAGATACTGAAGGTTATTCAGGGAAAATGGGGCAAAAGCACTTTCTCACAGGACATTTTCTGGTTCTTTTAGGGTTAAAATAAGCAACAAAAAAAGTCCAGACGGACATTTTGAGGCTTAGTGAATAAAACACAAGAGTCATTCTGAAGTTGCTCTCTCCATCAGTGATTCTGTGGGACACATGCTGCCCCATGTTGTTACACAAGTTCAAAAATGTCGTTTATATAACAGGGTTATCAGCAGGTCATTTTAGGTTTGGGTGATGACTGATGTGATGAGATACAAGTTTTGTTAACTTGCTCAGTCCTTTCACTTTAAATCACGAGCCAGATTCCTGGGCCTCCACTAATTATTGAGGTGCTCAGAAGTGGTACTTCACTTCAGATATTAATCTGCTTTATTAGTGTGGAAGATGTGCATTAATCTATCGTCTCCTGCTGTAGCCCGACTTCCCACTACGCCTCAAGCACACTCCAAACCAAAAGCCGCAATGTGCTGCTGTCTGCTTGCCATGGAGGATAGGCCAAATTAATAAATTGTACAGTAGCGATCCTTAAGAAAAAAAAAGAAGCTTTCTGCTACTTTTGGAAGTGCTTTGGATTTAACTCTTCCTCAAAAAGCTTTGCTTGCTTTTCAGAAATTGGTACAAGCTGCCATGACTTGACCAAAAATAATCAGATGGGGTTATGAGGTAAATATCAAATAAACCCCTGGCAGTCTCACTGCCACAGTTCATTCATTGAAGTCCCACTCATACTGCATGTCTCACCAATGTGGAGACACAGGACCAGGAGTGTTAAAGTTACTGAAGAACGTGAAGCAAAATCGACCCTTTTTTTAAAGGAGAAATTGCAGCAGCAAATGAAAATGCACTCAATGAGAAACTCTGGGTAAAGTTGCTGTCTGACCACACAAAAGTCACTACAAGGGTCTTCAAAGTTTCCAATGTTAACCTTTTCTAAGACCGATTCAAGCACATCCTACGGTCTCCATGGCAATGCAGTCTGCAACAGCAGTGATTGGCCTGCTTGGCCGCATCACTTCCACTGTGGCTGGATAAGCACACAAAACTCCTCTGAGCTTCAGGGTCAAGGAATGTACGTCGTTTATGCATCAAAACGGTGCAAATAATTAATTTCACATTTTCCTCTCGCTGAGCGAGAACCCCATTCATCGACTTTGTTACAATGTGACTGTGTCACGTTCCATTAACTTAAGTCAACCATCAACACACTCAATACTCACCCACACACAGATAGATATGTTAGACAAACACTGTTTGTTTGGGTATTAAATAAGGTGTATTTAAAGTATACAAGGCCAAGGCCCCCAATATACGGTCATCGTTTGTTAGGAAGGTCAATAAGGTGCCACACGGTTGAGGTAGTAGTTAGCACTCTTGCCTCTGCAGCAAGAAGACCTGGGTTTGTGACCCCCGTGTGTGCGTGGGTTTTCTCCGGGTTCTCCGGCTTGTGAATGTGACACCAGCACCCCCCGCGACCCTGATGTGGAGGATAAAGCGGTAGAGGATGGACGGATGGTTCAAGGTAAACCACACAACCCTAAAAATGACAAATAAAACCCTACAACCCCGTAGGATGAAGACAATTTTGTTTTACCTTGAAGTGAGCAGCTTTTAGGTTAGTAGTGAATGTACAGTGTGTGGTGCTCAAATAAAATAATCTAATCTGGAGACTCTGCCAAGCAAACTAACATTGGTGATGATTTCAGGAAACTGGAGCAAAACTATAAACGGAAATCTGCGACTATGGGACAATTCATGTCTCTAGTACTTGAATGATTAAAACGCCATCAGCCATTACTGCCTGTTTGACAACCGCAAACATCTGACAATCAGAAGGCACTTGGTATCCTCCCTGGTGATTCATTACCAGGGTGTAAAAAAGAAAACAGTATTCACTTTCTGTGTTCTCTGTCTTCAGTTACAGCAGCAGCAAACGGTCTGCATGCTTATTTGGTTCAGTTTCACAGTGAAGATCACTCCACTTTTTGTTCCGACCGTTAACCCCGCAACTCCTCAAGCGTCCTTAATGCGGCAAAGTCAGCAATTTAAACCCGACAGTAGCTTTTCAAGTTCAACCCAGTGTGCTTCAACACAAATCCAGAAGAAGAAGGACTTAGCAGTGTGCTAATAGTGTCCGACAGCACTGTACTGTACTTCCTTTGAAAAATGATCTCAACTAAAACATGTTTGATAATGCAATTAAGAGCGTGACCTCACAGCCCTCACTCCACCCAGTCGTCCGAGATATGAGCTTCACTTCCAGCCCATGTCTGCTGGAGAGGGTGGAGGAGAAGACAAACAACTAACCCTTCTCGTACAATGAGTGTGCAGGAGTTAAGACAATGGGCCGTCGGTGCTTTGGTCCCGACATCAAACGCTTAAATGCGCAGTCCTATTATTAAGTTGATTGTCAATAGACATGTGAAAAATTGACTGCCATTTACTCAACATCAAAAGCACTCACTGACTCTCTGATATGACCACACAGTGCGTGATATCTGGAAACCTCATCAGACTTAAAACAAGCAACACTAAAAATGAATCAAATCAATTATTCAAACATGAAAGATCTTCCAGGTCTTTTTATGTTCAGTGCTCAAATATGTCTTTGCCCTTGACACCACTGAAAATAAAGTATTACTTCTCATCTCCTCATTAACATGTAATATTGGTATTTGTCCCAAATACTGAAGATAAGCACACATTCAACTTAACTCATAAACTTTATTCAAACACCAAGGATCGCTAGTATTATAAAGCATTAGAATTTCTAAATGAAACGCATCTGATGCAATGTAACATTTAAAAAAGGAGGTGAGATAAGATGTGTTTGATTGTGTAATTGTTGCAGACTATACAACCATTGATTTCAGGTGCTCTCGCCGAGTTCTGAGAAGAAGGTATCTGATAAGAATGGCGCCACGGCCGTCTCAGAGCATGAGCTCAATCTTTAATCAGGGGTCATTGTGTTCCACACAGTGGCCCCAAACACATAAAAGCAGGTAGGGGAAGTGGTAAATCATACAGGCATTGGGGTCTAATTGGCCACCAGAACGAGCTCCAGCCAAAATATTGTTTTCCCTTGGCGCTATCTGCTTCCATCTCGTGGACTTTCATAGAAACTGTGGCTTCCTGTTCTTGGGTGTTGGCCACTGCATAAGTACAACATCCCCTAGTCTGTAAAAATAATCTCCAGGACCTTGTGTAAAGAAAAAGAGGGACAGAAATACATTCCGTCCCATGAGGAAGAGCTTCCTCTACAATTCAAAAACGTTGACGGCTTCCCCTTTAAAATGGCAGGAGGCCAAGAACGCCAACAAAATGTTTATGTACATGGAGTAGTGAGGTTCTGTCTCAATCTAAAATGTTACATTTATTGTTGTTAAATGGCATTTTTTTTTGCTATTCAACACATATAATTTAATAATTTATAGAGATATTTTCCTCCAATGTCATCCAGAAGTTTGTACCCAACCTTGAGCTTCTCTTAAGACTCCTTTTTAGTTGCATCGCTCCAATCTTAAATACAGTGGGTGTTAGAAAACTGATTTATGTGTAGCCTGCTCTATAGAAAGAGGAGAAGGGTGCAATTTGTGGGCCATCACTCTCCCCGTGTGTCCTGATCCATCTGATCTGCCTCGCAGCACAGCTGTTGTTCCGCGACGGCCGATGCAGGTGATTGCGAAGCAGCAGCAGGTGGAAAGCCTTCTCTGTCAGATCAAACAGCTGTGGACTGTATGCATCTAGACTCATGTCCACAAAATAATTAACTTAACTCTGATAAGACCTTTTCAAAGCAGACTAACAGATGTGGCCTGAGTGACTGCAGTCGACCGTACAGGTCTAAACACTCAATGTGTGTGTGTGTGTAAAATCATGTTTATATTATTATCACCTGCACTTTTAAAACCGCGTGAATAAAACAAAATGTGTGATTCCTGCTGAACATTATATAGCGAAGGAAACGCTAAGGAATCAAAGTGTTGACAGTTCAAGAGAAGGGACACATTATTATGTTGCAATATTTAACCCTTCTGTTACCATTTGGCATTCGTACGTCTCATTACCGTAACTCCTAGACCGTTTGTGACTGGCGATCTGTCCAGGGTGTGACTCCACCTTTTCGGATAAAGCAATATAAAATGGATGGATGGATACCGGAAAGCAGAGAAATTGAACTGTGCGCCCATATACTTGGATTGACATGTAAAAGATTCACCAGCACCGTCACCATTTTTGGAGCCCAACTGCCAAATTTAGCGGGGAACTTCTGTCAAATGTACGTTTGTGTTTGGTTTCATAGCGGCGTTTCACATTCCCACTTTTAACCACAGCCACCGTCTCAGAGCAGATGAGAAACAACGGTTTAGAGCAGGCGTGTCAAACATACGGCCCAGGGGCCAGAACCGGCCTACCAGAGGGTCCAATCGGCCCACAGGATAAATTTGTCAAAATTTCACACTAATCTAAACGTAATGTCAAATGCTCTAGATACCTGTGACTAAATGTTTGTGCCATTATAGATCCAGTGTGCTGTGTAAATAGTAAATTTAGGCATGATATTGTTGAATGTTTTGTAAAATTATCCTTCAGTAAATGTAAAACAAAGGAGAAAAAACAACAAAACTTGTCGTTCATAGGTTATTATGCTATTATTTTACTATTTTTACTGGTCCGGCCCCCTTGAGATCAAATTGTGCTGTATGTGGCCCCTGA